>NC_071127.1:1910000-2072500 GCF_024256425.1 Clarias gariepinus
TCAGCAGGGGAGAGGATTACCCACAATTCCATTGGCTGAAAAACCATTGGCTCACTTGTGATCACATGACACTTTGCATCAAAACAAGAAGCACATGGGTGCTACATGATACTCGGTATTCGTAAACCTTCTTCATTTTTCAAGTCAAAATTTATTTAAAACATTTCCTCGACTTGCAGAACACCCATAAACCATGTTACTCACAATCCGAGGTTCCACTGTACATTGTACATGTACATATGTACATATACAATATTAAAGCTAGCAACATCTCAACATAGTTTAATATACATGTACATTACACTATGTTGGAAAGTTGCTAGCCTAAATAAACATGGATCCAATATTACACTATTTATTTATTTATTTATTTATTTATTTATATTTAATGCCTTGGCCTTGCATTAGTCAAGTAAGTTGTATGGCTTATTGTGGATATTTAGTTAAGGTTTGTGCATATTAATTATTTATTTATTTCTAAAGCATATATAACAATGAAGACACAGTAGATTTACAAAAATCAGGAAACATATTTAGAGTCCTTAGTTGCTAATTCTTACTGATGAAGTGATACAGTAGGTGAGGGAGCTGAGGAAACCGTCTGTGTGCTTTTACTTTACATTGCCATGTGTCCCAAATAAACATGACAGATTTTAATAAGCCCCGGCTTTGCTTGTTTATTACAAATAGAAGGTTTATTTAAAATATGCATGTAAAATTAGTTTTATTTGACGTGAAGCCCCGTCTACACTCACCACTCATCAGCATTACAGCAAAAACCAGAGTCAGAAACATCTGAGTCTTCATTTTTATTCTGCAACATAAAGAGAGATTTATTATCTAATAATCATGTTTAAAAACAAGAGTTGACTGAATATAATACATATAGTTATAAAATATAAGAAATGAAAATATAATTTTATAACCATATTGAAAACAAATAAACATATTAAAACAATGAATAAAAACAAATGCACAAAAATCCCACGGAGCTCTATAGCAGGATATTGTTTTAGAGCTTACCATTAATGTTTTCAAGTGTATTGAAGGAGAGTCTCTAAGCTTCAACTGTGTAACAGTTCTGATCCCACTACTTTATCTTTCCTACTTGAAATTTGTCTGATGTGTTAGTTCCCGCCCCCTGGTTTTCATAGTCATTATGGGCGTGATTTTCATTGAAAGGTAGAACATCACTGAGAACCAGATTGCAATAAACCACGAGAAACTGTAACTGTGTGATTTGTTTTGTACATTTATGTAAAATTATGTATCCTCTAGTTGATTGATGTGTAAAAGTACATAGATACAGTAAATATCAGCAAGTTTCCCTGTGTACACCTGCATATTCCAGGTATAACATGTCTTTCCATCACATGCTGCCCATATCTTTATACCATACTTAGTTATTGTAGATGTTTGGCATAAACTGCTTAAATGGACACCGACCTCTAAAATGAGATGTTTATCAACAGTGATGTCAACAGTGAGGTTTGTAAATAATTAACAGGCGCTCGACCACTTCTACCAAACTTCCCAGACCGCCACAGTGACACCAGACGAGTGGTATAGAAGCAAAATAGTATCATTAATAATTCACACAAAAGACACGATGCATACATGCATATACCAATTCACATGCACAAAACCCAATTCACATGCACGAAAAAAAATATATACTCACAAAAAAAAACTCACGTGCACAAAAAAAAAAAAATCTAAATTTATAATATACATTTCACAAATGCAAAAGAGAATTCACATATGTACAATGTGAAATAAAACAAAAACTGTATCCTCTTGAGGCCATTGTTCTTACCAAGGTTTTATAAGAGAGCAAAGGAGAGTTTAACTAATAAACTGAGCAGGCACACTGGATCTCTTCCTTTCTCTCTCTATCTCCGTCATGAACTAACCCGGGGTGAACAGAAGACTTAGCGATTAGCGGTTAGCCCTTTTAGGGTGGATGGTAAACCCAAACATGAAAGCAAGCGAGTAGGCAGGATAAACACTCGAAGTGGTGAGAGTGTCACCTACCGGCTCCAGCTGCCTGCGGCACTCCGAATCAACCTGGTATTCCACACCTCTCATGGTAGAAGTGGTGAAGGGTTTCAACTGAGAGGTGTGGAATGCCGGATGGATTCGGAGCACCGCAGGCAGCTGGAGCTGGGTGACAGGATTGATCCGTGAAGATTCTTAGTTGACAACCATACCTTGTCACCTACATTGTACAGTCGTCCCGGAGGGTGTCGGGCCACTGGGCACAGGGCAACTGTTGGGCCGACGGTACATCAACCTCCGGTTCCTGGTGTTCAAACATGGAAGGTTGGAAACCGTGGCATACCTCAAATGGACTTAGGTTAGTGGCCGATAAGGTGTTGAGGTTAAGCGATAGTTCCGCCCAGATGAGGTAGCGGGGCCAGGAGCACTGGTGATCAGAGATGAAGCATCTCGGGTAGCGCTCCAGTTGTTGGTTGGTCTGCTCCGTCTGACCATTGGTCTGGTTGTGATACCCAGAAGATAGACTGCAGGTAGAATCGATCAGACAGCAGAAGGCCTTCAAGAACCGGGCAGAGAACTGGGGCCCCCTGTCCGAGATGATGTCTTTCAGGAACCCATGCAAGCCGACCACGTGTTCTAATATCAGCTTGGCTGTTTTTTTGGCTGACGGGAGTCCGGCGAGAGCCACCAGGTGCACGGCCTTGGAGAACCGATCGACGATTGTCAGGATAGTGTTCTTTCCCTCGGAGACCGGCAGGCCCGTGATGAAGTCGACGGCTATGTGTGTCCACGGCCGGCGCGGGACGGGCAGTGGTTGCAGTTCCCTCGGCGTTGACTGGTTGTTATCCTTTGCCCTGGCACACACAGGGCATGCCTGGATGAACTCGCCGACATCCTACTTCATAGATGGCCACCAAAAGGTGCGCGCGAGTGCCCAGGTGTCCAGAGAGTGGAGATGAGTGCCCCCACTGAAGAACCTCCACTCGCATGGGGTGTGGCACATAGAGTCAACTCTCGTTTCCAAATCCCAGTGGAGCGGTGCCATGATTTTTGATGCAGAGAGGACAGGCGCGGGTCTTCCTTGTGTTGTCGGGAGAGGACGTCTGCCTTGGTGTTCTTGAACCCCGGGTGGTAGGAAAGATGGAAATTATTATGTTAAAAAAATAATGCCCACCGCGCCTGCCTGGGGTTGAGTTGTTTCATGTTCCGGATAGTGATGAGGTTTTGGTGGTCCTCCAAAGCCCACTTTATGGCCAACAGCTCACGGTCCCCTACCCCGTATCGCTGCTGAGTGGGGTCAAATTTTTTGGAGAAGTCCCCTGGTCTGGACCTCGTTGGGAGAGGACGGCCCTGGTGCCCACATCCAAGGCATCCACCTCCACAACGAAAGGTTAGTTTGCATCTGGGTGAAGAAGGATTGGTGCGGTGGTGAATCGATGGCACAGTTCATTGAAGGCCGAGATGGCAGCAGGATTGGGGGTGAAACGATGAGATGATGGGCAAGTCAGGGCAGTTAGGGGTCCTGCAACCATACTGTAGTCCCGGATAAAGCGATGGTAGAAGAAACCCGAGAAACCGTTGAAGCTGCTTGAGGGTCTCGGGTAGAGGCCAATGACGCAGAGCTTCCAGTTTCTGCGGGTCCATGGCCACACCTTGGGGCGAAATGACAAAACCCAGAAAAGTGGTGGAGTGCTCGTAAAAGGTTGATGGGCGAGCAATCTCTTTAACACCGCCCTGACATGTTGGACATGTTCTTCAACTCTGCGTGAGTAAATTAGTATATAATCTAGATAAACAAACACCCACCGCCCTAACATGTCTCGGAGGACATCATTGATAAATTGTTGGAATGCGGTGGGTTCATTGCAGAGACTGAAGGGAATAACCAAACTCTCGTAGTGTCCTGTAGGGGTAATAAAAGCCGTCATCCACTCATCACCCTCTCTGATGCACACCAAGTTGTAAGCGTGCCGAAGGTCCAAGTGAAAATGGTGGCACCAGAGAGGGCGTCCAGGGCTAAGTTGGTAAGAGGCAAGGGGTGTCGATTTTTTATGGTGATGTTGTTGAGCCCTCGATAGACGACACATGGACAAAGTTCATCGGCTTTTTTCTTCACAAAGAAGAACCCTGCGGCGGCGGGCGAGGAGGAGGGCCAGATGGTGCCTAGACGAAGGGCGTAAGCTACATACTCCTCAATCGCCTGCATCTCCGTGGTGGATAGGGAGTAAAGGTGGCCACAGGCACACGGCTAATATTCTATCGCCAGGCCGTAGGGGCGATGAGGAGGCACGCTTCTTACAGAACACTTCAGCTAGGTCATGATAGGAGGTAGGGATGGCGTTGGTGTCGACGTCGGGGGCCTCGGACTCCCTAGAACACGTCCCAGCCGGTGCCCATAGGCAGAGTTCGGTGCAGGTTGGCCCCACTGTAATATCCTGTTCTGTGTCTAGGAGATGAGGGGGTCGTGTTTAAGTAGCCACGGGTGTCCAAGTATAATAGGAGGTGATGAAATTGAGGTGAGGTAAAACTGGATTTGTTCTTGATGCTGGTAAATGAGTAGGGTGATGGGTTGAGTCTGAGCGGTGATGGGGCTGGAGGAGAAAGGGCGACCATCTACAGATGTAATCCGAACAGGCTGGGATAACGCCTCGATTTTTACCCCCATTTCTTTGGCATAGGTAGAGTCAATAAAGTTACCTGTGGCACTGGAATCGATGAACGTAGTACTTTGGACCCGTTTGTGGCCAAGTTGGAGGTGTACCTGGACCATGAGACGAGAGACGCTGGGTGTCCCATCGCTCACCGGGCCTAAGCGTTTCCCGGCAACAAGGACAAATGGCCCTGTGGTGCTCCGCTGCAATACACACAGAGCCCCTCTCTGAAGTGCCGTTCTCGTTCTGCGGCAGTCAGGGAGGCGTACCCTAGTTGCATGGGTTCCCTGGCTCCAGTGTTAACCACGGCAGGTGGTGGAGAACCGACAGTGATGGTTGAGGGGTGGTGAAGGCGAAGGTGGGTGCTGGCAAATGGGTTCTCGGGGCTGGCTTCAGGCGAGAGAGGAGGCACTGGTCAATCCGGAGGGCGAGCTAAATCAGCCCCTCCAGTGTGGCAGGAAGCTCTCACTCGGCTAGCTCATCTTTGATCCTAGAAGCCAGTCCCTCGTAGTAGGACTTTTCCCCAGGTGGTCTGGAAAATAGCTGTATAGCAGATCCTCCCTACTGCAGGTGGTACAGCTTGGTATCGGTCTCCACCTCGCCCGCAGAATGTTCAAAAGTTAGCTTTAGCTAGCGTGTAAATTCATTATATGAATGGGCGGTGTCTGAATCGGAGCGAAGGACTGCTGTGGCCCACCCAGCTGCCTGCCCTGATAGCAACAAAATGAGGAGTGCAATGCGCAATCGATCGGTGGAGTATTTGGTGGAATTAAACTCGAACACCAGATCCAATGCAGTTAGAAAGACACTTCCCGTCCCATTTATCCGGAAGAGAGATAAAAACATCAGAGGTTGAGGGAGAAGAGGGCGGGGGGGAGGGGGTGGAGCTGCAACCACCGCGGCGGGAGGCCGGCTAGCCGCACCAGCAACAGCGTTCTCCTGCCGAAGCTCCGCCACCTCACGGCGCAAGGTCGCGACGTCTCGGACGTCTCGTGTGTGTGTGTGTGTCTGTTGTGGAAATGTGCTTGAATACACTACTCTTACTATTCAGTTCCAATGACTGGTCATTTTTGACCGGGAATATCATGAGTGTTTAAAAGTTCCAAAAACATTAAAAAAAAAAAAAATGTATTTATATATATATATATATATATATATATATAATTTATTTTATATGTTTAAATGCCATGTGTGAACAAAGTCATTGAACCCCATGAGATGGATGAAATTTTGTGCACTTTTTATGGAGAGGAAACTTGGTTGGTCAGATTCTAACAAAACATACTGTAACATGAGGGTAAATGAAACTTTTAAAGTGAATGTAATTTTCCATCACTCCTCAATTATTAAAATTCCGAACAACTAAACAACCTATTAGGGGTAAAAATGAATGTTTTTTTCCGTTCATTGTACATGGATTAAAATGATTAACAACCATTATGGTTTAGGCAAAGAAAGTGATTTTTCTCTTTGATAATGAACATAAACTGAAGTGAATCTGATCAGATTTTTTTTTTTATTAATTTGGCATGATATCAATTTGGTAATATCATTTACATTTAATAACACAGAATGTATTATTTACATAGCCTTGAAGTTTAGTGTTTCAAACTGTTTCTTGTTTTAAATCTATGTCAGTAGATTCGCTGCTTTAAAACTGAGTGACTTCTCAGTTGGCTTTTTTTCATCAGTCAACAGAATTTTTTGAAGTTGTGATCACGGTTGACTTTGTTTCTAGTTTTATGTCTTATTTTTGCTACATCTGAAATATCAAAGCGTTAGTTAAAATTGTTATAGTTGGTTTTATTTTAATTTAGTTACTTAGTCTCTACATTATTCCAAAGGGGAGTGATTCAGTGAGTGCCAGATTGCAATGAACCACATGAGTAACTGTAACAATATGATTTGCTTTGTATCATCTGGTTGATTGATGAGTGAAAGTCCATAGTGACAGTGAAAACCAAGAGGGCAGGAACTTACACATCAGATGAATTCAAAGGAGGGAACAAAGTAGGGGGATTAGAACTGATACACAGGTAAAGATCAGAGATTCACTGCACTCTCACTGAAGGTAAGATTTTAGATAATGTCATGATTATGAAGCGCTTTGGGATATTTGTTCATTTGTTCATATTTATATAAATTTATTTTAATCATTTGTACTATATTGTAGCTACTCCCTTCCCCACTAATTAATTCCCTGAACATTTATACAGTTAAACAAATGATAGGAAAGGTTTTTTTTTTTTTTTTTTGCCTCTTCTATTCTGCAGATTAAAGGTGAAGATGCTGTTACTGACTCTGGTTCTTGCTGTGATGCTGAGAAACGCTAAGTACACACTGGTCTTCAGGTCAAGTGAAAACACAATTGTATATATGCATATTATGCATAATTAAAACCAAACAACTATTTTGATTTAAAGCACATGTTTGTAGAAAGTTTGTTGTTTGTTTTTGGTGTCCACTCCTCTGTTTCAGGTACTGCTCTGAAATGCAACAAGTGTATGCCAGATGTGGGTAAAACGTGTAACCCAGTTCCTGAAACCTGCAGTAGGAATTATGTCTGTGCCAGCTATGATACACGAACATTGTCCAGTATGTTTCATTTTGTGTATATTTATCATTGTAGCTCATTTTGTTAATATAAAACAGCAGCACAAGAGATTTTGGGGAAACAACCTGTAAAATGTCAAATTTCTTCACACACACACACACACACACACACACACACACACCTGCCCTAAAACATGTTAATTATATCAGGTCCTGCATAGAGACTTGAACTGAATGATGTTTTTTATGTCTTTAGTCCAACAACAAGTTCACAGGAAGCGGTGTGCCTCTAAGGGAAAGTGCAAACATCTAAAGCTAGATGCTTAATCCAATGTCCAGTGCTGTGACACGGACTTCTGCAATTAGCGTAGAGTTCAACCATGAAAGACAATCTCCTGACAATTCATGTTAGCTCTTTCTGTCGTTTTTTAATCATATATGAAGCAATAGCAGTATTATATTCTCTCTCAGCATTTGGTTGGTCAAATCCTGTACTTCACTAACAAAAAAAAAAAAATTTTTACATAGTAACCTTCTCTGAGTGTTCATGCTGAAACACTTTACACATTTCATACTTGAAGCAATGCCGTATACAATAATATTTGCTAATAAAAAGTTTGAATGTAAATGTGCCTTTTTTCTTTATCATAAACTTAATAAACTTTTGGGAGGATAAAATGGAGGTTTGGGCAAAGTCGTTCTTACTTTGTTACTGAATGTATAAAATAAAGTCAACCTGACCACTAGAGTTTTTATAAATTTTCTATAATATCAGTATGTCTTTTGGCACTTGATAACACTGTAAGGTTTTAAAATATTGTTTAACATTATAATCTAATAAGAAGATTCCCTTGCCCTGAGAACAGCCTGCTTCCTGATGCCTTTATATGGTAACACCTTACTATCTTCATTTAAACCTAACACACAGTATGTATTCTTCACTTGACTTTGAATTTTAGTGGTGCAGAGTGTTTCATTTAAGGCTTCACAGCGGTAAATTTGTGCCAGTACAGTAGATGTGCTGTCTCAGTAACAAAAATGTCCAGATAAGATTACAAAAGGCTTTTTCCATCAGTCAGCAGACACACAGCATCTTATTGAAGTTGTAATCATGACATCAAAGTGTTGTTTTGATTATAGTTTTACATTCACTATATAGTGTTTCCAGTGATAACAGCACCAGGTTAATTATTACAAGTCTTGTTTTCATTGGAGTCACACCATTAAATATAAAATGTGTGAAATGCTTCAGCATAAACAGCATTGACAAAAGGTCACTAATTACATGTTTTGTACCATAACAAGATTATTGTATTAATCTATAGTATTGATTAAATTATATAAACTATATTATTATATAGATTAAAATAACTCTAAATATTAATTTTAAGATAATAAACAGAGTGTTTTTATTTCTTTCTGAGCCTAATTATTCTGTCATGTATGTAAAGCAGATGATGGCTGAGACTTCTGTATGTTTTATGCTGTGAGTGTTTTCTAACATGGAAGATCATCTAATGCTATAACATGAATGCACTAATTCTCCAGCAGTGATCTGCTTTTGCATTCCTGATCCACAACCATTTACCTCCTGTCACAAATACACTGAAAAACTAAAATAGCTGCTGCTTTATAATGAATTAATATACTTTAGAACATGATTTGACTAAAAATGCTTAAGGAAAATGGACCAACTGCTGTTGCCGAATATTTTTTTTTTTTTTTTTTTTGTGATATGAATTCTAGTAAGCATACAGAAAAAAGAAAAAAAAAAAAACAATCTTATGCTTTTTAGGTCAGTATCCACTGTTTTACAATAATTCTGAATTGAAAAAAATCCAACTAGATTAAAGTTGATTGAATTAATATTGTATTGTATTGCACAACTTCTTAGTAGTATTTGTTGAAAAAAAAAAAAAAACAGGAAACATTAGGAGACACAAACTAAAAATCCCATACCCATATTAGTTAGGGCCAGGTAGCTCAGTGGTTAAGGCATTGGACTACGGTTCGGAAGATCCCAGGCTCAAACCCCACAACTACCATGTTGGGCCCTTGAGCGCGGCCCTTAACCCTCAACTGCTCAGATGTGTAATGAGATAAAAATGTAAGTCACTTTGGATAAGAGCGTCTGCCAAATGCCTAAATGTAAATGTAGTATATAATAACTAGATATGGAGTGACGGATGGTCTTTTGAAGTTGCTGTGGTGTTGGAGGCGACTATAGTGATTGAGGGTCTGGGTGACTATGCAAGTTTTAGGAGTGATGTTTGGTCAGGTCTGTGCTCTGTACACCGAATTCCAAAAGGACTGGACGTACACTTATGAAGCCAAACAATTTCTACTGGAATTGGAGAGACACGTTACCCTCAGATTCACATGCTGAAAAATGCTTGTTACCATAGACTCTTTTTTTGTGACTGACAGGTTGGGGAAAAACCTGATTCTATTCTATTCATCTTTGCTAGTTTTTAAAATGGTTATGATCTTGTAAAATAAAAGAATCAGTAAGAGATTGATACGCATCTGGTCTTATCCTGGTATTTTATTGACATTTAGGTGAAATAGAACCTTTATATGTTTGATTAGTTTTAAAAGAATAAGGTGTTTTTCAAGTAATGTTTGTGTGTTTTAATTGTTGGGGCATTGTTAGGCTAACTTTTTTATATAGAAAAACAATCACTTGAAGCACTATTTCAGAGGGCTAAAATAGGGGATAACTTACTTTTTTGAGAAGATAAAAAGTTGGGCTAAGTCATCTCTAGAAAAATATAATTATTTGAGCTCACAACCAATACTACTAGAGCTAATTTAAATATTTAAATTACAAGTTGAGTCAACTTAGGGTCTTGAACTGAGAACATTGTGTTAACTAAACAGCAATGTAAATTTTTTTGTTTTAGTTAGCAAGTTTCTCTAAAAAGTTGTTACTAAACATTTCACATTGAGGCGGCTTGTTTTTTATTTTTAAAGTGTGTAATCTGACTACCGACATCTGTACCACATACTGTACATATTTTTAAAAGCTGCTTGAGTATCATGGGCAAAGCCATAAATATATACCAGTTTTTAGTAGACATGTGTGTTATCGGTTTTATATACAGTACAGTGGATCTGGCAAGTATTCACAGTGCTTTACCTTTTCCTCATTTTGTCATGTTACAGCCTTATTTTAAAATGGATAAATTGTACTATTTTACTCCAAATTCCACACACAATAATCCATAATTGACAATATGAAACGGGTTTGTTAGAAATAGTTTTTGCTAATTAATAAAAAAATTAATAAATAAAATAAACAAAAAAAAAAATTAAGAAAAAAATCACCTGCACATAAGTATTCACTGCCTTTGCCATGCCAGTCAAAATTGAGCTCAGCAGCATCATGTTTCCACTGTTCATTCCTGAGTTAACATTAGTCAATAAGGTTATATGGTTAATTTGGCTCAGTTTGTCATGGTTTGCTACATTGTGCCTTAGAAATTAAACAATCAATATTATGCACAATGTAGCAAACCTTGACAATCTGACCCAATATTGCGTCCTATGATAATATTATATATAATAATATCCTCTGTGCAGCATCATCTTTTAATTGGTTTTAAGAAATGACACAATATGTATGTACAAAATCTTTTATTTGACCTGAATCCCAGTCTAACCATCAGCATCAAAAGAGGAACCAGAATAAGGAACAAAATCTTCATCCTTATTCTGCAACATAGAATGAGATGTTTAAAAATCATGCTTAATGAAAAAAAAAAAAAAAAACGATTTGATCAAATGTAGAAATACTCTTAACTGGTGAGGAGTTGCTACAATGTACTGTAGTACAAGTGACTTAAATGCATTTTTATAAGCAAAATAAAAACAAATGCACAAAAATGCCACAATGCTTGATATTAAGTTTATTGTCTAAGAGCTTACATTTAATGTTTGTGAGTGTAGGAGAAATGAGTCTGAGCACCTGTGTATCAAATCTGATCCCACTACTTTATCTGTCCTCATTTAAATTCATTCGAATTCCCAACACCCTGGTTTTCACTCTTGTACAGTCCCTATGGACATTCATACGTAAATTACCTAAAGGATACATAATTTTACACTAACGTATAAAATAAATCACACTGTTACAGTGACTCGTGGTTTTTTGCAGTCTATACATGTCATGTCTGCTCACTGAGGAGGCGAACGCAGGTGCAGGGTTTAAATGCACACAATTTATTATAATTAAATGTTCATCTAACATCAAACATGAAGGTGCACTACAGTGAACAGACAAAGGGCTATGGGTTCGGCCGAAATAAATAGGGAGACACACGAGGTAGACACAGGTGAACTTGATTTGGTGCTAAAGACATATAGTGAAACAAATACACATGTAGACACACTAGGAGGAGACAAAGCAGCAGCTCAGTAATCCAGCAAGCCAGGTCTTATTCCCCAAGGCTGAGGTGGACCAGGTGTGACAATACACAGTGATATACTAACTTTCTATGAGAATCACTCCTCTTTGTAGCAGGATAATGAAGAGGCTGACTGACTAAAGTAACATAAAAAAAAAACAACTGTAACAAGATTGGATAATGATACCCTTGATATTTTAGATGTAGCCGACATAAGACATACAATTAACCAAAGCAAACAGTGATTACAACTTCAAACACCCTCTATGTCAGATGACTAATGGAAAAGGCCTTTTGTAATGTTTTCTTATATGGAGCAGATTGACTAGTTTATTTCATGGGCAAGATGGCGCTGATAAGGTGGGCTGCCATCAAGACTGCTCTGGCCCTTTTTTCTTAGTTTTTGTTCTTTAAGTTAGTTTTCAGTAATCTAAAACCAGCAAATTCATAATCAGAGTACATTAGGTATGATAGAGACACCTTTATTTTTATTGATATACAATTGAACTCACAATTTAATGGTTTTAACCCTAAATCCAAGCTAGCCTAGTAAGATCCTAAGGAAGAACAAAGAACGTGACATGAAGTGGCGGCCAGAGGGAAACGGGCCAGCGGCAGGAACATAATGAGAGCCCATGCACACCGCACACCTCTGCCTAGAATCCTGCTTACCAACGTTTAGTCACTGAAGAATAAACTCGATGACCTCAGGGCCAGGGTAAAGTTCCAGAGAGACATTCGGACGGACCAATTGGTGGCCGCGCTACAGGATGCACTTGATGAGGCTGTCGCTTGCTGTCAATGGGCGCCTTGAGTAGATTTTCGGCTTGAGTAGACACACAATACTTCAGACTGAATATGACTGCCCCCTACAGGTAATGAAGGGCATTCTCACAGCTTGCTGTGCGTAGCGGCGGCAAATCGCAGGATCCCTTTTCTTAAAACATGCGTTTTTAATGGCCAGATCTGTACAAGTTTACCTGTCTCCTCTCTCTTGGTTATTTTAGCAAAACTTCAATAACAATCGAAGCTAGATTAGCCAAAGCAACGCAGTGCTTTATTCTCCTTTCCAACATCGTGCAATAGCAGGTGTTTATATTTTAAGAGTGTCAAGAGTTTGCACAAACAAAGGCAAAATCAGGCTAACGATTAACCAACGAAAATCAAAAACAGACTAAACCCAGCAAAGCTTAAACACAAAAAAAAGAATGCAATCAGCCCAAAATAGACAGTTGCCCGCTGGCCAGAAAGCAGGACGACTGACAGAAAGCCAAGGAAGCCCCGCCCCTTTTATAATGACAGGTCCAAGGCTATTGGAGGACTGGCGAACCCCAGACAACCAACATGATGAGCCTATACTTTTAAAGAAAGAGAAGACAAAAAACAGATAAAAAAAGAAACTAAACAATACCAAAAAAAAACAAAAAAAACAAGTACACCAGGGATTGTAACACTGCAAGACCACTGCAGAAATCTCCACAAAAACAACATACAGTTGTGAGGATATATTATTTGCGCCCCCTCTGTAAGTGGCAGCACTTTTAGCAGCTCCACCAAACTCTTCTCTCTTTTCATGCTTCTAATAGCTTTATAGTTTTTTTTTTTTTTTTAGTTTTTCTTTTTGTATGTTTGCTAGTACGCTTTTGTTGTATTTATATATCCTATGGATATGGATTCATTAACGCCGAAACTCGTTTATTTGAGGAACCAACTTCTCGCCCTGAGAACAAAATTCTCTGCTGACCTGCTGAAGTGAGCAGTGATCCTCCACTCCATAGCTGCAAAGCCTCAAACTCAACATCCAGAAGCGCTTGTGTTAATCTCTGGAGATTTTAACCATGTAACTCTAGACACAACGTTACCTTTTACTCAGTATGTGGTCTGTAACAGCAGGGAAAATAAAACTATCGACTTTCTGTATGCAAATCTTAAGGATGGTGCCACTCCACTTCCCCCACTGGTGCAAGGGTCACACAGTGGGAATATTGAAGACATTGTACACTGCACAACAGATTACATCAACTTTTGCATGGATGTTGTCAAAGCTCTTCTGGATAAAAAAAGAGAGCTTACCAAACTAGTGATAAGCAGGAGATCAAGCGTGTGCAAAAGGCATTTAAGGTTCAGCTCAGGGGGCAAAAGAGCAGTACAGAGGAAGCTGGAGCAGAAACTACAGAACAACAGTATGAAGGAGGTGTGGAATGGAATGAAGAGAATCACTGCTTGCAGTTTGAAACTATTGGGGGAGATGTGGGGAGAGCAAACCAGTTTAACAACTTTTTCAATAGGTTTGACCACTCCAACTTATTTACACCTCAGTGCACTGTACCTCCAAACCATACTGCCCCTCTTTCCAACTTCATCCTCTCCAGATTAGAATATAGAAATGAGAAAACTGTCCTTCCACCTAAATTAACAAAAGCACAGGTGGGTAGAGCAAAAGAGACTCCGCCCCAGCAGAGCAGCCGGCCCAGATGGAGTATCACCCTGACTACTGAAGGCCTGCGCGATGGAGATGGGAGAGCTTTTTTTTAGCACATCATCAATTTAAGCCTGGAACAGAAAAAGGTCCCTCAGCTGTGGAAAACTTCCTGCATCATCCCAGTACCAAAGAATCCACGTCCTGGGTAGATGAACGATCACAGACCAGTCACTCTAACTTCACACATTACGAAGACCATTGAGGGGACACTGATGCATCACTTGATGCCACAGGTCAGTCATTCTCTTGACCCACTACAGTTTGCATACCAGGAGAAGGTGGGGGTAGAGGATGCCATCACCTACATGATCCACAGATCTCTGTCTCACCTGGATCGGGGCAGTGGTGCAGTAAGGATTACATTCCTGGACTTCTCCAGTGCCTTTAACACCATCCAGCTGTTGCTTGTCAAAGACAAACTGACAGAGATGGGAGTGAGCTCACAGCTGGTGGCCTGGATCACAGACTACTTGGCAGACAGGCCTCAGTATGTGCGGCTGGGGGACTGCAGGTCTGACACAGTAATCAGCAATACAGGAGCGCCGCAAGGGACTGTGCTTTCTCCAGTCCTGTTCACCCTGTACACGTCAGACCTGTACAAAAGTTTGCAGGTGACCCTGCGATCGTGGGCTGTATCAGGAATAGTAAGGAGGAGGAATACAGAAACGTGATCCAGGACTTTGCTGCATGGTGTAACATGAACAACCTGCACCTTAACACCACTAAGATCCGTGAGATGGTGGTGGACTTCAGTAGACTCAGGCCTCAACCGGTCCCTGTAACTATAAATGGTGACTGTGTTGAGCTTGTGAGAACATACAAATACAGCTGGACGACAAACTGGACGGGACTGCTAACACAGATGCTCTGTACAAGAAAGGACAGACTTGTCCTGTACTTCCTCAGAAGATTGGCATCTTTTAACATCTGCAAAAAACTGATGACAATGTTTTACTAGACTGTGGTGACAAGTGCGATCTTCTATGCAGCAGTGCGCTGGGAAGCCAGCATAAAGAAGAAGGACGCCACACGTCTGGAAAAGCTGGTGAGGAAGGCAGGCTCAGTGGTGGGTTCAGAGCTGGAAGGCCCAACATCTGTGGTAGAGTGCCAGGCACTGAACAGACTCCTGTTAATCATGGACAATACATCACATCCACTGCACAACACAATTACCAGAAAGAGAAGCAGCTTCAGCAACAGGCTGAAATATTAGATGATAAACTAATTACACCACATCAGAACCTAGAATACTTTATTCCCCTTAAAGAGAGTGAACGAATTTCACTTATCTCTTTTTAAAAATCATCAACCTGTATATTAAATCCTATACTGACACATTTTCTTAAACAGATAGTACCAGCAATAACAGAACCCCTGTTGAGAATAATTAATTCTTCACTCTGCATTGAGTATGTTCCATGTTTAATCTTTTAAAGGTGCAGTTATTAAACCGATAGTTAAAAAACCTGACCTGGACCCCTGTCAGCTGTCCAATTACAGGCTGATATAAAACCTCTCTAAAGTAGTAAATTACCTCCTATTGGCCTCTAATCAGGGTTGCATCACTATATTTGTGTTACTTGACCTCAGTGCAGCTTTATTGATAGTAGTATTCTCCTTCACAGATTAGAAAATGTAGTAGAAATTAAGGGAACGGCCCTCTCGTGGCTCAGATCCTATTTGACTGTTAGTTATCAGTTTGTCAATCTAACACTAGAAGCCCCGAGCAGCAGTCATTTGACCGCAAGGGGGTTAAAAAAAAAAAAAATACTTCACACTCGATCAAATTCCAGGACCCTCTTTTCATGACTTTTCCTAGTTCTGTGAGCTTAATCACCCTGTATGCTTACATTTTCAAAATTGCACTAGTAAAAGCCAGTATAAAGCTATTTTGCTCTTATTTACGTGAAATCGCTGACAGCTGCGCGCCGGTCATGCCGTTTCCTGCCTTTTCCAACCTGCGATTGTCATTTCTCTCAGCAGATGGTGCAAGGGATCGTGCATACTATCTATGCGTCATTAAGTGCGTATATGTAACTATCTCAGGTTTCATTCCATATATGCAGTTTATTATAGTATATATATATGCTTCCATGAAATATCGACAATTCGCCATTCATTCTGGCGTTGATAATCAGCAATATTTTATAAAAACATTTAGAGGATTTCGCTTTACTTAATTTTATAACGTTTTAAGAAAATTCATTGGTTTGTTCATTCTGTTAGAAGCTTCCGTGAAATTATCTCTAAAACAATATTGTTTTACATATTACATATGTAATGACCCCTCCTGAGGATATAAAGCCTCATTATTGAATGTAAATAAATCAGATCTACCACAGCAGATAATAAACTATGCTATGTCATAACCAAAGCAAACATCATGATTATGCCTCGTTTCGTTCGGTGTTGCTAGGCAACAAACCATGCGCCTAATCGGTGGGAACCTGGTTCACTTTGCCGCAGTGTATTATAAACCTGCACAATGTTTCACTGCTTATGCTCATGTAATAAAAGCGAGGGAAATATGAAAAGTGATGTGTGGCCACTGAATGAGAACTAAATCAAAGATTTTGGTAACTACACTGAGTGTAACATCTTGAAAGTGACACTAAACAGCTTCACTTTTCGTTTACCTCTAAGAAAAAAAGCTGTATTTTGTTTATTTATATTGTGGCGTGGGCGGGGCGGCGGCTGATGACCAGCATGCCTTGCGGGGATGTCGGTGTGTTCACCATGTTGGAAAAAAGTGTTTGGGTTAGTGGCTTCGACCAGGTTGTGTGTGTGTGTGTTAGAAGTGTGTCCTGTTGATTACGTGTGATTTGCTGAATGTGCTGTTTATGTGACTTTCGTGCAGTGCTGAATAAACTACTCCCAGCCATTGGATTGGGCAGCAAGTAAGCTCACTCGTCTCTCCAACATCATTTCCGGCGGTAAAACGCTACATTGGTGTCAGCAGTGGGATGGAGAGTAACAGGTTGGAGCGCACATCGGAGGACTTTCTAAAAATCCAAGCAGGCCGCCGAGTAGCGGAGCGACTACTCAGAAAGAAGAAGCGTTTTCCCGACGGAGCTAGCGCGAGCACATCACGGCAACCAACACGGCACTGGATATCCCGGCACTGGATCTCGGGGTGGAGGCCGATGCTGCGCAAGCGCTGGAGCAAGATACAGCTCTGTGCGCCGTCAGCCGGCGAGGTGACCTGCATCTGCGCCTTCCCTCCTACAACAGCGCCGTTGAACCCCATGCATTCCTCGCCCAAGTGGAGCTAGCCGCCGACTTCGCGGGCTGGTCCCCGGCAGAAACAGCTGTCCGGGTGGCTCTCTCACTGGAGGGCGATGCGCTTCGGGCGCTGGAAAACCTCCGGGCCGATGAGCGTAAGGACTGGGCAAAGCTGCGGGAGTCGCTCCACTTCCGGTTCAGCGCGAGCGGCACGCTTCAGATCCACTGGGGGCGTTTGCCACGGATCTTAGATGTCTTGCGCGCCGGGGCTATCCAGAATTCGAGCACGACAAGCAGGAAGAGCTAGCCCGTCGCTCATTTGTCCGGGGACTACGACCGCCGTGGCTTCGTGAGCACATCAGGTTAGCGGCACCAGCTTCCCTTTCAGAGGCGCTGCGTGAGGCCAAGTGCACTGAGCCCATAATGGCTGTACATCCCGGCGAAAGAGCCGAGCAACTGCCCGCAGCTTAGTGGCGCTTGGTAGGCTACCCGTCGCGGCTAGGCAATGAGCAAGTCTACGAGGTTTCGCGGCGATGCCAAGGCATGGAACTTCGGGACTACCGCTGCAACGTTCTCAGGTCTGAGGGACAGCGTACACCAGCAGCCGCTAAACTAGCGCCGCGGGGACGTTTGGCAAGCCGCGCTGGGCTTTACGCTGACTGTTTGCTGGACGGCGTCTAACTGCGGGCGCTCGTGGACACCGGCTCCACTGTTTTGCTGCTGCGCTGTGGATTACTGGGGCAAAGCAAGCGCGTCTGCAGACTGCATGATCTCGGCGGCTGACGACCAGCATGCCTTGCGGGGATGTCGGTGTTTTCACCATGTTGGGGAAAGGTGTTTGGGTTAGTGGCTTCGGCCCTGTTTGTGTGTGGTGTGTGTGTGACGTGTGGAATATGCTCCGGTTTATGCTTAGGCTGAGACTTCGTGTGAATGTGCTGCTCATGCTTTTGTATGACTGTGTATGTGAAATAAAGTACTCCCAGCCATTGCATTGGGCAGCAAGTAAGCTCACTCGTCTCTCCAACATCATTTCCGGCGGAAAAACGCTACAATATTTAGAACGTTTATAAAAGTACAAGAAGTAGGCGCGCGCACACACACACACCTCCCCTGAGCCCTCGGACAACATCTAATCACCGTCGGTATGCAAATGAATCAAGACGTAGCCTAACGTGGTGTCGTGTCAGATTTCAGCGGTCACGGAGTGGAAAGACTTTGAAGCAGTTACTTTGAACCTTCCAACCACCTCTATATATATATATATATATAGCATGCATCTTTATACATTTGGAATCTGCATCCACATTTTCTGTTGCAAGTATAGAATTAGTTTCACCTGAAACTCATGATCAATGGTGTTGGGGTACTGTATGAAGTGATAATTAGTTTCTGCCAAATCATTAAAACTAACAATAGACTATGAGAGGTGGTTGGAAGGTGTTACTCTGAATATAAACAAACAAAATACAGCTTTTTTTTCTCTCAGAGGTAAACGGAAAAGTTAAGTTGTTCAGCTGTTTAGTGTCACTATGTCATAAACAGTGAAACAACGTGGACTCATCGCTGTGCTTGTTGTAACTAAAAAACGCTGCAACTGCTTCAAAGTCTTTCCACTCCGTGACCGCTGACATGACAACACGTTAGGCTACGTCTTGACTCATTTGCATACCGACGGTGATTAAATGTCGACCGAGGGCTCAGGGGAGGTGTGTGTGTGTGTGTGCGCGCACCTACTTCTTGTACTTTTATAAACATTCTAAATATAAACAAACAAAATATAGCTTTTTTCTCAGAGGTAAACGGAAAAGTGAAGCTGTTCAGCTGTTTAGTGTCACTATGCAGATGTTACACTCAGTGTAGTTACCAAAATCTTTGATTTAGTTCTCATTCAGTGGCCACACATCACTTCCACATTTCCCTCGCTTTTATTACATGAGCAAAAGCAGTGAAACAATTCGCAGGTTTATAATACACCGCGGCAAAGTAAACCACGTTCCCGCCGATTAGGCGCGTGGTTCGTTGCCTAGCAACACTGAACGAAACGAGGCATAATCGTGGTGTTTGCTTTGGTTATGACATAACATAGTTTATTATCTGCTGTGGTAGATCTGATTTATTCAAATTTAATATTGTTTTAGCGATAATTTCACGTAAGCAAGTTCAGAACTAAATCGCTGCTCCGAGACATTCAGAAGCTTTAAATAGAATGAACAAACAAATAAATTTTCTCCATACGATATAAAATTAAGTAGAGCTTTCCTTTTTGTTATAGTACGAAGCCCCTAGATGGACAAAGGAGGAGAAAAAACGGCAGAAAAAAGTCATGCCAAAAACTTTGGGTTATAATGCAAAACATGACTTGTTTTTTTTTCTGCCGTTTTTCCCTCTTCCTTTGTCCCCTTAGAGACTGTGTAGTAGGTTTTCTCAGTTAAATATAAAAAAAAAATACCGCTGATTATCAACGCGGGAATGAATGGCGCATTGTCCAAGTGCAAGTTGATCTTGGAGCTAAACTATTTGCTTTGGGTGAAAGCGCCATCCAGCGATCATTGTGTGTCAGCAGCAGCTTCCCATTCAAAACAATAGGCGGTCAAATGACCGCTGAACCGCGTTATACTGTAGGTAGGTCACACTGGCGCGGCGCTTCTAGTGTTAAATGGTGACCATTCTGCATGTTCTCAAGTAAAGTTTGATGTTCCACAGGGTTCAGTTTTAGGCCATCTGCTTTTTTTTCTTTACATACCTGCTCTGGGCAACATTATTCGTAAGGATAATATTAGTTTTTATTGTGATGCTGATGACACCCAATTATACGTCTCAGCAAAACCGAAAGAGAAAAAACAGTTTACTAAAGTTGAGCAACGTGTGTATGACAGAAGGGACTGGATGTTAATTGACTTCCTTCTGCTTAATCTTAAGCAGCTAGAAGTAAGCTTTCTGATCACATTGTAACTTTAAACGGCCTTTCCGTTCCATCAAGTGCAACAGTGAAAAGAAATCGGTGTGATTATAGATTCTAGACTTTCATTTGAAGCTCATGTAGCTAATATTATCATGATAGCATTCTTTCATGTCAGAAATATTGCCAAGCTTTTATCACCTCTAGGTTGGACTATTGTAACGCCTTACTGTCTGGTTGTTCAACTACTGTACTTGCATAAACAAGCTTCAGCTTGTCCAGAATGCAGCAACAAGAGTCCTCACTAGTACCAGAAAATATGAGCACATCACACCTATCTTATCTTCACTCTATTGGCTCACTATGAAATTTCGAATTGATTTTAAAATACTACCCCTGATATATAATGCATTCAATGCCGTAGTATCTGAGTAAACAGCTAGTGTCTTATCATCTGCCATGCCTAATTCGATTAAAGGATGCAGGCTGCCTGTCAGTACCTTGTATTATGAAAACTACAGCAGGGGGCAGAGTTTTTACTTACAAAGCCCTAAAGTTATGGCATAGTCTTCCTATTAATGTTTGGGACTCAGATACAGTGTTCTTAGTGTTTTAGCCTAGGCTAAAAACATATTTATTTAGCTAAGCATTTTTGTAAATAGATTTGCCTTAGATAAAGGAGCAGATCTGGGTGACTCATGGACGTAGAGTATTATGGACTATGCTGTCATAGTTAGTCTTACCAGAGTCCTTGCCTGCACTCTGCACTAAATATACATTGTTTGACTGTCACCATACCTAACTGCCATCTGCTTATCTTATGTTCTCTCCTCTTCTCTTCTTCTCTCTCTCTCCCTCTCTCTTTTACCTTCTACCTGTCTCTCTGTCGAGCTATACTGTACATGTCGCTTCTCCGCTGCTATTGATCCAGACCACCTCTGGCCTCTGGAGCTGTCTGACTTGTCCTGGTGTCCTGCTTCTGGTTGGAGATCTTGTCGCATGGATGACCAGTGTGGTCTGCCTGGGATGCATGTGGTGACTGGGAACTGTTCCACTTGTCCACAAAGACAGCCTGTTATCGGCTGATGCAGACAGCTGTTCCCTTTCAAAAGCTACACTCGATGCTGCGTGAAAACACTATGGAAACGCTCTTCGCGCGACCGGTTGTTGAAGCATGTGTGTCAAACATACCAAATATTTTGGCATATATAACGTCGGTCAGGTGACACCATTTGATTAGGTGCATCTGGAGGTTTAAATAGGCATGAACCGGAAACGTCCTTAGGTCCTTAGGACCGCATTGTGTGTGCGCGTGTGTGCAAGCACTTTTCAAAGCAAAAAGAAAGTATTTTATTACTCACCAGAAAGATGGCAAAGTTAGACAGGAGAGCTGCCTCTGGGTAAAAGATATCTCGCTGAGGGCGAGCTCCACGCTTTCTGTTTTCAGTGTTTCAGGGAAGAGCACGCTATCCTCAGGCTTGAGAAAGCATGTGAGCATTGCGATCTCCTCCCTATTAAAGTCTCTTGCTTAACCTCACGGGCATCAAAGACAGGAAACGCACTTTCCTCCTTGTTGCCCCAATTTTGCCTTCCAGTCTTTTGGTGATGCCGTAAACACCGCCGCCTCTAGGTTTTGGGAGGCAAAGCTCTATGAGCAGGCCTTTGTGAGGTTTTCCCCTGCCATGCTTAGGGGTCGGGACTGTCAGCCCCCCAGTCCTGACCAGGTCTGGTTCTCGCCAGACGTGAAGCGCAAAAGGAGAGTGTGGCGAGTCCAGCACCCCCTTGTAGAGATTGTGGTGGGACTCACCGCACTTCGCAGTCCACCTTAAGAAGGCCAGACCTGAGGAGCATCATCTCCTCTGAAAAAAAGAGCTTTCATGCCCAGGATCATGGGGGTGTCTCTCCCCAGGGAGGGGTGCCTAAAAATTCCAATAAGGAATACAAACTCCTTCCAGGCACCCTCAGGAGGCCGTGGTTTAATCTCCACCATCACTGGTGTTTCGGGGGAGAGGCGGTGGTCCCCCCTCTCCCCACCGCCATCTAGGCGAAGTGTCAAAACTTGTTCCCCCTTTTTGCGAAGCTAGCACCAGGGAACCTACTACCAGGTATGTCTATTTAGGTACAAAGCACTGTATAGATTTAGACTTTGTTGGAGAAAGGGGCCATAGAACATGTTTCCCTGCCAGACAGAGAATCAGGCTATTACAGGGGGCGCATCAAATTTAACATCTTTGTGGGCTAAATATCAAAATGTTGACAGTCAAAATTCTTGTTTCTCAAATTCAACCATAGGATTGGTTTGTGACAATCGACCTGAAGGCCGCATATTTTCATACAGAAATATTGCCACAACATAGAAAGTTACTGAGGTTTACTTTCGGGGGCGAAGCCTACCAGTATCAGGACCTTCCATTAGGCCTAGCCATGTCACCACGCACATATATAAAATGTACGGATGCAGCCCTGGCTCTATGATTCCAGGGCATCCGTATCCTGAATTACACAGACGACTGGCTGATTCTGGCTCAGTCTTAGCAGCTAGCGCTTCGACATCGAGATGTCATCCTAGCTCACTTCAATTCTTAGGATTGAGACTCAACGCCAAGACAGCGTTCTCTTTCCTGCTCAAGCCCGACATATTATGTGTCATATAGGATTTGGCCGCAATGCAGGCACAGCTGTTTCCTGCGCGTGTCGAATCCATTCTTAATATTCTAAAGGAGCTCAAGCTATGCCAGAAAGTAACTTTTACTACTTTCAGAGAGTGTTAGGTCTCATTGCAGATGTGTTCACGGTGATACCCTTGGACCTTCTGCACATGAGATTGCTCCAGTTGTGACTAAAAGCCAGGGTATTTTATCCAAGGGGTAATCGCCAGAGGCAATAAGGGTTATGAGCCGAGCGCTTTGTACATTTTTTATGTGGTTCAGACCCCGGTTTTTGACTTTGGGTCCCACTCTAGGTCCGCAAACTGCTAACAACAGAAGCTTCCCTCACGGGCTGGGGTCCAGTCTTAGATTGCCGTACAGCCCAAGGGATCTGGAGAGATCATCTTCTTGCGTGGCACATCAATTGCCTCGAAATGATGACTCTATTTCTGGCCCTGAAATACTCCCTCCAGCAGCTCAGAGGCTACCATGTTGTAGTGCGGGTGGACAACACTCGGTAGTCTCGTAAATTCAATTCAATTCAATTCAATTTTATTTGTATAGCGCTTTTAACAATTGACATTGTCCCAAAGCAGCTTTACACAAGCAAAATAATTATTTAAGTTTGTATGGAATTTGAATGTGTATGAATCAAAATGGTCAGATAGCCCCTGGTGAGCAAGCCAAGGGTGACAGTAGCAAGGAAAAACTCCCTGAGATGGTAGTAGGAAGAAACCTTGAAAGGAACCAGACTCAACAGGGAACCCATCCTCATTTGGGTGCGACAGTGAGCAGGAATTGATCTGCATTCATACTGTGTATTAGGTGGCAGGCAGTTCTGTCACGGGGCGCTAGAGGGCGTGATGGATCCAAGCGCAGAGTTAGACCTGTGATTAGTGGTAGTGCTTGTGTAGCAGACTGAGCCGGCCGAGTGCCGGTTAAGTTCTGTGCTGTGGCGTGAGCAGAGTCTCGCTGGAATGCGGAAGCGCGCGTGAGCGCTCTGTGTGCAGCGTGGACCTGTGAGGAATGCGAAAGCGCCGCGAGTCGGCGAGAGCGTCTGGTGTGTCCTGTGCAGGAATGCGGAAGTGCAAAGAGCCGGTGAGGAAACTTGGTGTGCAGCGCGATTCGCGCAGTGTTGCAGAGACGTGGAGAACCGGCGAGCGAATGGAGACGCCGCACAGGTTGGTGGCTGGTCCTGCTAAGCTTTTTCGTGGTCGAAGGCGAGCGAGGTTCAGAGCCAGAGAGACAAGAGAAAGTCCGTGATCCAAATTCGTAGTCGTTATAGAAAATCCAAAGGTCGATAACAAAAGTCTGTGAGCGTGAAATCCAAAACATGAGACAATGGCGAGGTCGGGAACAAACAAAGCGTGATCGGTAGCAAAGAGTCAAGGCATGAAATAAACGCTGGAGAATTGGGCTATGGAAGGCACACAATAATCTGGCGACATGGTGGTGTCATGGCATGGTTTAAATAGGTATGATGGGTGATGACTGATAGTGAACAGGTGTGTGGAGAGCGGAGAGTGAGGCGGTAAGAGATAAGAGGTGGTTGGAGAAATGGAATGGAAGTTCTCAGGTGATCATGACGGGGCTGTGGCTTGACGTGTCGTGACAAGTTCAGCATAACAGTTGATGTTAATTAATGTTAATATGAAGTCCAGTTAGTTATTAACAACTCAGGTAGACTTGTATGAAGTTCCAGTCCTGAACTATCGAACAGTCATGTCCTCACCCAAATGAGGATGGGTTCCCTGTTGAGTCTGGTTCCTCTCAAGGTTTCTTCCTATTGCCATCTCAGGGAGTTTTTCAATGACCATTGTTAAAAGCGCTATATAAATAAAATTGAAATTGAATTGAATCAGAGAAACAGCTGCCAACACCAGTTGAGACCAGAACCGTCTTCTAGGTAGAGAGATCCATGGTAGAGGCATCCATGTGACGAGATCTCCAACCAGAAGCAGGGCACCTGGATGTGTCAGACAGGTCCAGAGGGCAGAGAGAGTCTGGATCAATGGCAGCTCAGAAACGACATGTGTAGCTTGACAGAGAGAGGGAAGGAGAGAGAGGGGGAGAGAGGGAAGAGAAAGAGCGGGAGAGAGATCAGAAAAGAAGAGATAACAGTTAGGTCTGGTCACAGTGACATAATGTTTAATGTGAATGTATATTTACTGTAGAGTGCAAGCAGAGACTCCGGCAGGACTAACTATGACAGCAAAACTTAAAGGGAGAGCCAGAAGGAAACACAGACATCTGCCCCCAGCTGTAGTTATATAATACGCGGTACTGATAAGCAGCCTGCATCCTTTGATTGAAGTAGGCGTGGTGGATCGTAAGAAACTAGCAGTTCACTCAGGTACTGTGGTGCAAGACCATTTAATGCTTTATATGTCAAAAGTAGTATTTTAAAATCAATGCGAAATTTCACAGGGTGCCAATGAAGTGAAGATAAGATAGGTGTGATGTGCTCGTATCTTCTGGTTCTAGTGAGGACTCTCGCTTCTGCATTCTGGACTAGCTGAAACTTGTTTATGCATCTAGTTGAACAACCAGGCACTAGGGGATTACAATAGTCCAACCTAGAGGTGATAAAAACATGGCCTTTCTGTTAAAAAACTAGTTTTTTCTGCATCGTTTAGCGACAATATATTTCTTATCTTGGCAATATTTTTAAGGTGAAAGAATGCTATCCTGGTAATATTATCTACATGAGCTTCAGATTAAAGGCTGGAATCTATAATTATATTGAGGTCTTTTACTGTTGCACTTGATGGAACAGAAAGGCCATCTAAAGTTACAGAGTGATCTAGAATCTTACTTCTAGCTGTATGCAGTCCTATGATAAGAACTTCTGTCTTATCTGGATTAAGCAGAAGGAAGTTAATTAGCATCCAATTTCTTATGTCCTGCACACATTGCTCAACTTTAGTAGGCTGGTTTATCAGGTTTTGCTGGGACATATAACTGTGTGTGGTCAGCATAACAATGAAAACTAATACCATGTTTACGGATTATGTTGCCCAGAGGAAGGATGTAAAGGGGAAAAAGCAGTGGGCCTAAAACTGAACCCTGTGAAACACCAAACTCCACTAGAGAACATGCAAAATAATCACCATTTAAGTCTACATACTGATATCGATCCGTCAAATAGGATCTGAGCCAGAGGGGGGCTGTACCCTTAATTTCTACCACATTTTCTAATCTGTGAAGAAGAATACTATGATCAATGGTGTCAAAAGCTGCACTGAGGTCGAGTAATACAAGCATGGTTACACAACCTTGATCAGAGGCCAATAGGAGGTCATTTACTGTACTACTTTAACGAGTGCTGTTTCTGTGCTGTGATGAGGCCTAAATCCTGACTGATACAGTTCATGTATGCCATTTTTATGTATATATGAGCATAGCTGCTCCGCTACTATCTTTTCCAGAATCTTAGAGATAAAGGGAAGATTTTATATCGGCCTGTAATTGGACAAATCAAAGACTGACAGATTTGTCAGACCTGACAAAAGGTCAGGTTTCTTAATAATCGGTTTATTAACGGCTAATTTAAAGGATTTTGGAACATACCCAATGCTGATTGAAGAATTAATTATTCTCAACAGGGGTTCTGTTATTGCTGGTACTATATGTTTAAGAAAATATGTCGGTATAGGAACTAATATACAGGTTGATGAATTTGCAGAAGAGATGAGTGAAATTAGTTCATTCTCTTCAAGTGGAGTAAAGTATTCTAGGTTCCGATCTGACATGGCTAGTTTAACATCTGCATAAATTACATTGTTTCGTTTTAAAGCCTCAATTTTATGCCTAATATTAACAATTTTATTATTAAGAAAGTTCATGAAGTCCTCACTATTGTATCATGTTGTTGTTGTGGAGATTTCTGCACTGGTCTTATTTCTGGTTAATTTGGCTACGGTATTAAATAAAAATCTAGGATTATTTTTGTTATTTTATATATATATATATATATATATATATATATATATATATATATATATATATATATATATATATATTCGCCTGGGCAGACTGTGCTGGGAAAAGCTAGCGCACCAGATTCTGCTTTGGGGCACAGGACAAGTTCCTGTCCCTCAGGACGATGTACATTCCAGGGCATATGAATATGGGAGCAGACTTGCTATCCAGGAAGTACCCACCCCGAAGTAGTCAGATGCTGGCACATACGTGGCCCAGACTGCGTCTTATGCTTTCCCTCCCCTAGCTCTGCTCTCGGGAGTCCTGGCGAAGGTCTTGCGCCTTGTATCGATAGTGCCCCCTTGGCCGACCAGTGTGTGGGGTTCAGATCTAATATCTCTCCTGTGAGGAGGAAGCTTCTGTCTCAGACACAGAGGATGACATTTCATCCCGGGCCCGAGCTCTTTTACCTTCACGTCTGGCCCCAGAGGGGGACCAGTGAAGAGAGGTTGGTCTTCCAGCCAGTGTTATTGAAACTATACTAAGTGTTAAACCTCTTATGCCCTTAAATGGAGTGTATTGAAAATTGCTGCATAGTAAAACATGTAGACCCAGTCCACTGCCAAATTGTTTCAGGAGTATTTGGAGTTTCTACAAGAAAATTGACCTCAGGCTTATACCCTGGTATTCTCAGAATGTACGTAGCCGCTATTACGGCTTGTCATGTTCTGACTGATGGAATATCTGTGCAAAGCACCCTTTAGTTGCCCGCTTTATTCGTGGAAATTAACGGTTGAGACCTGGCACCCCTTTTGAACCACTAGAGTCAGCACCTGTCAGGCTTCTGACCCTTAAGATGTTTTTTCTCATGGCCATTCCTTCTCTGAAGAAAATTGCAGATTTGCAGGCTTGGTTAGCCTCCCCATATTGCTTAGACCTTGCCCCTGGGCTAGACCAAGCTATTCTGCATCCTCACCCTAACTATCTTCCGAAGGTTCCATTCTCAATTAAACAGAAGCCTCTGTCCACCTTTTTTCAGCCTTTTACAGCTCCGGGGCAGGAAAGACTTCACATATTGTATCCAGTTCATGCTCTTTAGATTTACAGTACATCCACTGCACTAGCCAGTGGCGTAAGTCAGAGTAGGTTCTTATATGTTATGGGGGCTGCAGCCGAGACAAACATTGTCACATTGGGTAAGAGATGATATTGCCCCTGCCTACGAGGCGCGTGGTAACAGAATTCAGGGCTCATTTGACCAGGGGGATTGCCTCATCAATTGCTCTGGCAAGAGGTGTCTACTTGCAGCAAGTGTGTGATGCGGCAGGTTGGTCCTCTCCGCACACATTTGTCAGATTTTATAGTTTGGATGTCCATGCTACTCAGCATCCCAAAGTTATGTCTGAGACCTCCTTGGCTATTGTACGCACACTACACAACCCTGGGGATTCAGACACATTTGCAGTGTGGCAGCGTTGGTATTCTCGTTCCGATAGCGTTTTTATGCAGCATCAAGTGTAGCTTTTGAATGGGAATGTCTTGGGTTACTTTGCTGTAACCCTGTTCCCTGAAAAAGCCGGAACGAGATGCTGCGCTCCAATGCCACACTGTATGCGTGACTGGACATTCTTTCAGACAAAAATTGACCTGAGGACATTTCCAGTTCATGTCTATTTATAACCTCCAGGTGCACCTAATCAAATGACCGAGGTTATACTGTATATGCCAAAGTTTTTGCCGTGTTTGACACATGCTTCAACAACCGGTCACGCGAAGAGCGTTCCCATAGCGTTTTCACGCAGCATATTGTTTCCGCTTTTTCAGGGAACAGGGTTACAGCAAAGTAACCCAAGACGTTCTCTGAGGACTTGTGACTTCAGTTGCTCGATATGTTACGTCCTCAGACATATATTATTCATTGTATTAATTTTTGTGCTTATATTAGTGTGGCAATGTGGGTGATGGGGTTCTTTCATTGGCTCACACGTAGGTTAATTGTCACCCACGATAGCCTATCAGAATGGCTCTTGCAGGTATTTAAGGCTGGAATAATCTACCTGGTGTACGTCACGACTAGGACCGCCTTCACGGCGTGCGCGAGGACAGAAGGTGTGTAGTTGTTTTTAGCTATGTGGCTAATGAAGAGGTGGGCATGTACATTAAAATGCCGATGTTTTATTTCTCCCTTAGTATGCGCATTGGCTAATGGATATCTGTTTGAGTCAGACTGTCTACTCTTTGTCGGGTAGGTATACGCTCCTTATGTGCTGCGCGTAGAAATTTGTGCAGCTTTGCCAATTAAAGATTCACTAAATTATGATGTTGTGAAACTGGCTGTTTTGTGAGCCTACGAACTGGTACCGTAGGCGTATCGACAAAAGTTCAGGGCTTGTTCAAAGACAGCCAAGCAAACGTTCGTTGAGTTTGCATGTGAAAAAGAAGCGTGTTTGAGAAATTGTGTCTTTCGACCAAAATTACAACACTTGAGGATTTGCAAGAACTGATTTTACTTGGGGATTTCAAAAACAGTTTATCAGAAAGAGTCATGGTGCATTTAAATGAGCAGAAAGTATCTAAATTGGCTGATGCTGCAATTCTGGCCGACGAATTTATTCTCACACATAAAACCGTATTTTCCCCTGTGCGCGTTCAAAATTTGTTCTCCGCTATTGATGTACGGAAAGAGAAACCAAACGGCCCTATTAGATCTGCAAATGAACTGAAAAATACTTCAAAACGGCCTGATAAAAATAGAGTTTGTTTCTATTGTCTTGATCCGGTAAGCCTAAAGGGGTAGCTCTTACATCCGTCACAGAACAGGCGAGTTCGCGTTCAAATCCTTCAGCCTTCGATTCGTTTCTGCAAACCTGTATCGTCGCGCTCCCAGATGGTTTCTGCAAACCTGTATCCTCGCGCTCCCAGATGCGCTCGGATTCAAGACCTATTGTAATGTTAAGAGATACAGGATCAGCACAGTCAGTCATACTGGAAAGTGCGCTGCGTTCCCAGCAGAATCGTACACCGGTAATAATGTGCTCATTCGTGGCATCGAAATGGGCTGTACTTCAGTACCGCTGCACACTATTCATCTGAAGTCTGACCTTATCTCTGGTTCTGTAAATATCGGTGTGCATTCGCAATTACCTGTGGAGGGTGTAGATATGATCTTAGGTAATGATTTAGCTGGAACTAAAGTCTTCCCGTATCCTATTGTTTTGGCAAAGCCTGATGTTGTTGCCGAGGATGATGCATTTCTCTTCTGTTTTTCCGTCATGCGCTGTGACTCGCGCACAGAAAAGGAAATTTGACGATGTGATTGATCTTGCCAGTTCATTCTTGGTTTCATCGCCGGAGACCGCTGAGTGTAAATTATTTGTTCAACCGCAACCAGCCCAGGGTCATGAATGTTTAAAAGAAAGTGAGGCTCCCTTAAAAGTGAGTAAAGAACAATTAATTACTGCTCAAAAATCTGATGAGTCGTTGAGCAATTGTATTTGCGCTGCTGCAGACAGAACGCAAATTTCAGATGCTAATGCGCTGGTGGAAGCCGTCAGACCCTGCACGTGAAGGGGCTTATCAGATTGTTCTCCCCACTGGCTATCGCACTCAGATTTTAAAACAAGCATATTTGCTCAGGGCACCTTGGTGCTACAAAAATGCACAATCATATTAGTAGACATTTCTTTTGGCCCAGCATGAAGTCTTCTGTCTCTGCATTTGTTAGATCGTGTCGCATCTGCCAGTTAGCAGGTAAGTCCAACCAAGTGATTCCTCAAGCCTCACTTTAACCTATTCCTGTCATAGGTGAACCATTCGAGAAACTTATCCTTGATTGTGTAGGTCCCTTGCCCAAAGCCAAATCCGGTCACCAGTACATGCTCACCATAATGTGTTCAGATACTCGCTACCCAGAAACCGTGCCTCTGCGTTCCATCACAACGAAAGCAGTAATTAAAGAGCTGGTTAAATTATGTGTCGGGCAAGGTCAGGTCAAACCCGTGAATGCAAAGGTTGAAGCTATTGCTGGGTTTCCTTCACCAACCAATAAACGTGAATTGCAACGTTTTTTAGGAATGACTGGTTATTACAGGGGCTTCTGTAGGAACTTTGCCTCTGTAGTGACGCCCCTTACCGATCTTCTTAGTACAGAGCAAAAGTTTGTGTGGGATAGAAAATGTGAATCTGCCTTTCGCTCTGCTAAAGATTTGCTGTGTAATGCTCCAATCTTGTCTGCCCCAAATTTCGATTTGCCCTTCACTTTACAAGTTGACGCAAGTGACCGTGGCGCCGGAGCGGTGCTAATGCAAGCTGATAATGCTGGCATTGAACATCCTGTTAGTTACTTCTCCAAAAAGTTCACCAAATGTCAACAAAACTATAGCACAATTGAAAAAGAAACATTGGCATTACTTTTGGCTCTTAAACACTTTGAAGTGTACTTAAGCTCTGGTAATCGAATTGTACTGTACACGGATCATAACCCGTTAACTTTTCTGTCTCGTATGTCAAACTCCAACCAACGTTTAATGAGATGGGCGCTCACTGTACAGGAGTTTGATTTAGACATATGCTATAAAAAAAGGGCAGAGAACATCGTGGCCGATGCATTGTCCAGAGCTTATACTGGTGATAATTAGATTGCAGCTATTGCAATGACATGAATTGTAAGGTTGGAAATAGGTGGGGGTGTTACGTCCTCGGACGTATATTATTCTTTGTATTAATTTTTGTGTTTATATTAGGTTTTTCTTTAATTGCATTGCATGCTTTATATTGTGCGCAGTCTCTCCCTCTGTCCTGCTCTCTCTCTCCTTCTTGCAGAGCTTGATTGGGACCAGGTGCAGAAGATTGCGTGACAAGCGGGAGCGTTGAATTCCTGGAAACAGAGCAGTGTTAGAGAGCTTCTGTTGGGAGCGCGTGGTGAAGCTCCGTCATGCGTCCTCTGTCTCCTGCCCCAGACAACTTGAATTTAATTGTACTGTGTTGTGACTAACGTTGAAACTCGGTGTGAGTAAGTTGTACCGCGGAGCTCTCGCTTTAACGCGGCTGTGTGTAATATTCGTTTTCCTTAACTCGTAGTTAAGTTTGTTTTTACTAGAGAATCGTTGACTGTTTTGATTATTCGTTATTTCTAATAATATTACGCTACTAAGTAGGTTGGGGATTGCCATTTTTCTTTGTGTAAAAACTTTTCTTCTGGTTTTGGGCTAGTTAAGGAGTTAAGGAAGGCTGTCTGTATTTATTTTGAGAGTTTTATTTTTAATAGGCAATTTAGCTTTGAAATCCTTAGTTAGTTTTCCTTTTGGTTTGTAACGCTTGGATTTATTAAAATCACTAGTTACTATGCTACGGGGTCGAGAATCAAAATATGGGCTTGAAAACTGCACTTCCGGTATTGCGCAACCGAGGCGGGACAATATAGGACGCGACACAAAACAATTACCCAACCAGACCAAAGTGTATTGTACAAAACAAACCAATAAATAAATAAACCAGGTGCACCAAAAACCAATATATACAAAATATATACAAATATAAACAAAGGCGTGGAGTGTTTGCGTGTGTGTGTGTGTGTGTGTGTGATAGTCCAGAGTCAATGATATTGTTGTGTGTGAAATGGTGTACGGGAGAGATGGCTCGGTCTCACCGGTATATGATGGTAAATCCGGGAGCACGAGAAAACGGAAGGAGATGGGAATTGATTGAGTCCTGGGAAAACTAATCCTCTGCAACCACAAACAATCGCTCTCTCTCTCTTCGGGTAACCAGCGCGCTGCTTCATCTCTCCGTCCCGAGCCACTTGCCGGTTCCGGCTTTATACCGGCACACGTGACCCACCGCCGCTTCCGGGTTCTCTCGCGCTGCGATCGCGCATGCTCGCGAGAGCTCACCCCGTGACCAACCCTGTCTATGGGGACAAGTAAAACCATATAGGGTCTATTTCAGTGTGCAGGTGAGCCGCATTAGCTCCGTAACCCTTTCCCTGCAGTTAAAAATGCCCCTTTATGTGGCTGCGCTACATAGACCCCCCCCCCAAGCCTCCGGCGTCTGAGGAGAATGTCCGTAAAAGCGCTTCAGATTCACCACATTTAATAAATTAGTTTTTTGTGGATTGCCCCAAGACCCTGTGTAGTTAATTGGTCGTTTTCTTTTCTTTAATTCTGCTGGTCCCTCCCACTTGGGCGCTAGCTGTGCAGAAAATCTCTTTGCTGGGGAGGAGAGTGAGTGAGTTCTTATCCCAACCAGTTCTCCCGGGTGAAAGTGCGCTTCTTTCCTCCGGGTATTCTGATATCTGGCTTGTTGGGATTTAGGATGTTTTACTCTGTGTTCCACTTCCTCCGTGATGAATCTGTGTCTGTCCGGTGATGAGTAGTCTGCATGAGTGGGTGTAGATGGGATATTGGTGAGCCTTGCTAGTGGTCTGGGGTTGTCTGTTCTGTGTCGTTGACAAACGCTGCATGTTCTTAAGTAGTGCCAGAGGTCCTTTCGCACCGTCGGCCACCATGCCACATCTAGCAACCTCAGCAGGGTTTTTAGTTGCCCCTGGTGTCCTCCCCTGGGATTGTCGTGGAAGAAACGTAGAAAGGTTTTAATTAATACCTGGGGAACCACCAGCTGGAACTTCTCTCCGCGTTTTACTGGTACCCGGCGATATAATGCCCCTTGATGATGCTCGAATGAGACCCTCGGATCTAGTGTGCTTCTTGGATGGTCCGTAGAAAGCAGCTTTAAGATAGTAGGGTCCTCCTGTTGGGCTTGGATTATCTCACTCAGGTCGTTGGGTAGGTCGGCGGAAGCTTTAGTGTTCGTGATGGCTAGACATGGTTCGTCATCGCTTTTTGGTGATGGGGGCTCTTGGGAAATGGTATCTGGACCTAAATTTAAACAGTCCTCGCAGTCTTTCTCTACCCTGGAACCTCTCTTCACCAGCTGTTCCACCGTGTTCACCGTTCCTCTTAGACATCCGGCCACTTTTGGGTTGATGTTCAGCAGGATTCGCCCCACTAGTTCTTCCTCCGAGATATCCGGCTTCCACCTTAGACAGAGGGCACGGTAGTCATAGGCAAAGTCCCTCAGGCGTTCTCCCGGCTGCTGTACCCGAGACCTTAAGTTGACTTCAACTTCTGTAAGGTAATCCTCAGGTAAAAACGCCGCCATGAATGCCTGTTTAAAAGACTTCCAATCCTTCACCTTGCCTTTTTCCGCCTTCCACCAACTCAGAGCAGGTCCTCGTAGAACCGAGCCGAGGGTTCCTAGCAGCTCTGGGCTGGTCAGTGGTCTGATATCCAGATAATTCTCGGCTTGCTCCAGGAAGTTGAACACATCAGCTGTCTCTGAGGCGTTGCCAAAGGCTGGAAACTCCACGCGTATGGATGGTTGAGCATGAAGAGAAGCAGAAGAGGGTGAGACTGAGGAGGTGGGCTGAGCAGAAGAGTGTGGTTGAACACAAGGAGGAATGTCGTAGATATCATGACTGCTAGGGTGCTTGACCTTGGCCGTAGCTGTAGTAATTGAAGTGCCGGGGGAATGTGGATCCTGAAATTGTTGTGCAGGGGAGCAGGCCTGTAACCTGTGGCTGGTGGGCATACGAGTGAGACGCAGTCTCTTTATCTGGTTTTCCCAGATGACGTCACGTCGTAGAAAACAGTCAACGATGGCTCTCTCCATTTTCTCGAGGGCCTCCTGGCAGTAGCGCTTCAGCCCTTCCAAGCTCGCGTCCACTGCGTCACGAAGACTGATTTCCCGGTTGACACTGCTGTCTAGGGACTGTCTAAAATCCCTTTCTACTGAGCTCACTTTATCTGTAAGCGCCACCATATCCACCTTGCATTGATTTAGTTCATTTTGTAGTGTGTGCACCACATCAATATCAGTAACATGAGTAACAACCTTATCATCATCATCATGTCTATCAGATATATATAGAGAACTAATCAACGAAGCTATTTCAACTGTAGGGTTACGGCGTGTTAAAAATGCCTCATCCACATCATGCAGCACATAACTATCAACAGCAAAGTCAGCTTGGCTACCATTAGCATTAGCATTATTAGCGTCCATTTTGTTCAGCCACGACACACAAAACCGGAAAATACCCAAAAATACCGATTCCCCGTACGTACGGGCCACCACTATGTAACGCTTGGATTTATTAAAATCACTAGTTACTATGCTACGGGGTCGAGAATCAAAATATGGGCTTGAAAACTGCACTTCCGGTATTGCGCAACCGAGGCGGGACAATATAGGACGCGACACAAAACAATTACCCAACCAGACCAAAGTGTATTGTACAAAACAAACCAATAAATAAATAAACCAGGTGCACCAAAAACCAATATATACAAAATATATACAAATATAAACAAAGGCGTGGAGTGTTTGCGTGTGTGTGTGTGTGTGTGTGTGATAGTCCAGAGTCAATGATATTGTTGTGTGTGAAATGGTGTACGGGAGAGATGGCTCGGTCTCACCGGTATATGATGGTAAATCCGGGAGCACGAGAAAACGGAAGGAGATGGGAATTGATTGAGTCCTGGGAAAACTAATCCTCTGCAACCACAAACAATCGCTCTCTCTCTCTTCGGGTAACCAGCGCGCTGCTTCATCTCTCCGTCCCGAGCCACTTGCCGGTTCCGGCTTTATACCGGCACACGTGACCCACCGCCGCTTCCGGGTTCTCTCGCGCTGCGATCGCGCATGCTCGCGAGAGCTCACCCCGTGACCAACCCTGTCTATGGGGACAAGTAAAACCATATAGGGTCTATTTCAGTGTGCAGGTGAGCCGCATTAGCTCCGTAACCCTTTCCCTGCAGTTAAAAATGCCCCTTTATGTGGCTGCGCTACAGGTTGATCACAGGCAGTAAAGATGTTCAGACTTGTCTCGGCCTCCCTCACTCTCAGCACTTGAGCCCCCCAGGGTTGTGTTCTGAACCTCCTGCTGTACTCATTGTACATATACCACTGCGTGGCCACTACCAACACCATCACCATTATCAAGTTTACTGATGACAGCTTCAGATACCTTAGTGTTCATATCATGCAGGATTGTCCGGTCACATCAAAACCGTGGTAAAAAAAAGGCCTGGCAGCATCTCCACCACCTCAGGCGCTTGAGAAACTACAGATTTTGCTCCATGGAGCTCAGGATTTTCTACTCCTGCACCACAGAGACCATCCTGATGGAAAACATCATGACCTGGTTCGAAAACAGCGCCATGCAGGACAGATGTGCTCTACAAAGGGGTAGTACGCTCAGCTGAGTGCATCATAAGCACCGATCTCCCCCATCTGGACCAAGGCCAGGTGGATCATCACCCCAGCCACACCAGCAATGGACTGTTCTCCACTCCCTGAAGGCCAACACAGAGAAACTAAGGAGGAGCTTCTTCTCGCAGGTGAGAAGGTCTCTCAACCAAAACACCACACAAGACTAAACCATTTTTAAACATGCACAATTATGACATTGTATCTTTGCACTCATTCTGGACATTCATGGACACCAGCACATTCATGCACACTTACATATTTAATTTCTGGCTCATTGCACACAAGTCACTTTAAATAAGAAACTTTCATCCATATTTGCACACTCCCCAGTCATTTTTTATTTAGACAAAAAATTATATTTTTCTATATTTTACAGAATTTTTTAATGCTAGTTAAATTTATTTTCTGTTGTATTTTTTTTATTCATATTTATTTTCTATTAATAATCTTTTCTTTTTAAGGTCACGGCAGTCATATAAGCATTTCAGTGCATATTGTATTGTGTATGACTGTGTATGTGACAGATAAAATTTTAATTTGAACATTCAGTAACAGAAAAAAAGCTTCAGTTTTTCTTCCTAGTAGTTTGTTATTTATTTATTATTAGGAATTTTAATACATGAGAAAAGATAGAAAAGACACATTCACATTCAAGTTTTAACTAAGAATGATTATCTGGTAGTGCATCACCTGAATTAATGTTTAATTAGTTACATTCACTAATTAGCAACAGATTAATTATTTGAAGCAAACTTCGTTTTTAATGGTCACACCATTAAATATAAAATAAGTAAATATGCTTCAGCATAAACAGCACTGACAAAAGGCTACTGATTAAATGTGTGTATATTATGTTAAAAGGAACCTACAGAATTTGATTTAAAAGATTGTCAGAGAGAATAAACTAACTGTACTGTTCCTGTATACATGAGGAAAAAACATCAAAAAGAATATTGAACAGGAATCACAAGGAAATCATCTCAGAGGGGTTCATGATTCAACTTGAAGTTAATTGCAGAAGTCCGTGTCACAGCACTGGCCATCATAGGCAGCATATAGCTTTATAAGTTTGCACTCCCCGATAGAGGCACACCGCCTTGTGTAAACTTGGTGACCTAAGGACATAAAAGACATTCAGCAGGGGTTTGCGTGTGTGTATTTGTTAAATGTTAATCTAATTTAATGTTAATGTGTTGCTTTAAGATCTGTTGTGCTAAGAAAACACACGTAAAGAAGGTGGGCCATAATAAATGGCACAGACATGATCCTTATTGCAGGTTTCAGGAACAGGGTTACAACTTGTCCTCAGTGCAAAACATCTGTTGCATTTCAGAGCAGAACCTGAATTAGAGTGGAGACCAAAAACAAAACAAAAAAAATAAATAAATAAAGCCTCCTCCAAACAGGTGCTTCTAATCTATATTGGTTTCATGTTTGTTAAAAATTAATCAATTCAATCATCAGTCTATTAATGTATTAAATTATCCTAATGCTCTGATATATTATATTTACACTTTTTTTCCTTTACTGAAAATCAGCATGTCTGGCAGAAGAGGATGAAGATCATCACACACTAGGACGTACAACTGCATTTGACATTATGTAGATGTCACTGCTGATTGGTGATCTTATTTTAAATCAGCATGAATGACTTAAACTTCTGGGATTAGTGTATAATTTTATACATGTTTAATAGGTTTATTCTATAATCTGACTATAGACACCTGTATCTGTATAAGTTTAGATGTTAATATACACACATATACATATATATATACACATATACATATATACACATACATTATACATATACACATATATACATATATATATATATATATATATATATATATATATATATATATATATATATATATATATATATATATATATCCCATTTGTAGAGATTGTTAAGAAGAGCTGCCTGAACCCCAATGTGGATTTAGGTATGGGTAAATTAAGCAAAGCAAAAAATATATGTAATGCCAGTGATTTTTAAGCATCAGGTTACTTACTCTAAAAAATAAGAAAAGTAAGAAGAAGTAGAGAAACTGACAAAATATGATGGTATACAGGAATCCCCTCTCTTTATGAAAATATTATTATGCATTTAATGAAATATGCTTTGATACTGCTTATGTACATTAAACTATGTTGAGATGGTGCTAACCTCTATAACTTATTAAATGTTTTCTATAATTATATTACTTTCAGGGAAACGTCTACTGCTTCAATAAATAACTTTATGTATACAATACATCCACCTTAAACAAAGTTTAGTTGTGATAAATAGTAAGACAATTTAATTGTAAGAAATTGTGCATAATGATGATTCTTTGATATCTAAAGCATACAGTATATAACAATAATCACACAGCAGCTATACAGAAATTAGGATTATAATTTGGATTTCTTAATTTTAACATGTTTATAAATGAGAACCTTTATTTAAAATTTGTATGTATTTTTTTATTTATTCATTTGTTCTGAAGCCCAGTCTACACTCACCGCTCATCAGTATTACAACAAGACCCAGAGTCAGAAACAGAATCTTCATCTTTATTTTGCAGGACCAAAAGGGATTTTTAAAAGTCATGTTTAAAAAGAAACAACAATTAACTGATTAATTATAGAACAACTATAAATGTTGAGAAATGTGGTGTTATAAGCAAATTGAAAACAAACAAAATAAAAAGTTCTGCACAATTATGATATTGTCTAAGAGCTTACCTTTAATGATTGTAGTGAAGGAGAAAGGAGTCTCTGAGCTTTACTGTATCAGTTTTGATCCCATTGCTTCATTTTTCCTCCTTTATATTCATCTGATGTGTGAAGTCCTGCCCTCCTGGTTTTAACGGTCACTATGGACTTTCACACATTAATTAACTAGGGCAGGGGGAGGTAAGTTAGGTCCGAGAAAGCCGCAAGCCGGCAGGTTTCATCTCCAAACCTGAAAAAACTTCACCTGCCTGAAGCCTAAATAATCCTGGAGACCTTGATAAGCTTCTTCAGGTGTGTTTGATTAGGACTGGAGCTGAACTGATTGCAACTCTCTAGGGCCATGTCCACACATAGCCGGGTATTTTTAAAAACTGAAATTTTTCTTCTTCGTTTTAAAAAATATTCCATCCACAAGACCTACATTTTAAAAATATCTTTGTCCACATGAAAAGCAAAAACGCCCCTTTAAGTGCTGTTAGGAGCCTCCCTAATCAACAGGGGGCCAATCAGAAGCTTAGACAAAACGTCATTATCTGTTGCGCTATGTAGAAGTCCGATGGGTCTTGTCTGAAACTGCTGTTGCTATCTGTGGGGTCTTTTTGCGGGGTGAGTTTTGTACAGTATGTAGCAACAGTGAGCTTAGTAGTACATTTAGGCACCTCTAACTGCTCGTGTATCTACACGCATGTTAAAAGTCCAGTACGCAACGTTAACACAGTCACTAGTTTACTGTACGCACATCCACCATTTCACAAAATATCCTCATAAACAAAGCTGTAGTCAAATCAAGGAGACTGGCAGACAGACAATTACGTCATCTGCACAAGGTGATGTTACAACAAGCCAAATTCTCTGTTTCCCCTGTCCACACATCACTCAAAACGGAGTTTTGGAAAATCTTTACTTTGGACTGAGTTTTCCAAAAGCTAAATTTTTAATGTCCTATACTGCATTTGCGGGTGGACGAAAGGCGAAAACCGCAGTAAAAAATCTCCTTTTTAAAAATACCCGGCTATGTGTGGACATGGCCTAGGACTAAATTTGTCTACCCTTGACATAGAGGATCTTTCCACACTAATGTACAAAACAAATCATACTGTTACAGCTACCTATGCAATTTATTGCAGTCTGTTACGAACTGGAACTCCCTACAAGTCTACCTGAGCCTCCAATAACTACCTGGGCTCCATATTAACATCAGTTAACATCAACTGTTATAACTGCCTGCCACCTAACACACTGTATAAATGCAGTCAAATTCCTGCTCTCTTTTTCACCCAGATGAGGATGGGTTCCCTGTTGTGTCTGGTTCCTCTTAAGGTTTCTTCCTATTACCATCTCAGGGAGTTTTTACCTCATCTACCCATTGTAGAACAATGAAATATAAATGTTAAAATTAAATGTTTTGAGCAGATTGAAAACGAAACAGAAGTCAAAGTCTTCCAAAATCATGATATTGTCTAAAAGCTCACCTTTAGTGTTTGTGAGTGTAGTGAATGAGAAAGCACTCTCCTTATTTAAATTCATCTGATGAGAAGTTTCCTCCTTTCTGGTTGTCACAGCCACTATAAACTTTTACACAGAAATCAACCAGAGAATACATGATTTAACACTAATGTAAAAAAAAACTAAACATACTGTTGATAATTTTATGTTTCTATTGTAATCTTATCTTAGCAATTTTCTGAGAAGTCACATCTACTCAACAGATTTACTGCTATAAAACACTAAATGATACATTTTGAAACACTAAAATTCAAGGTCAAGTAAGGGACAAATGCTGTGTAACTATGTGTGGATGATATTGCTGAACTTAGGTCATGCCAAATTAATAGGAATTCTAGTGAGTTGACTTTAATTTGTACTAAAGAATAACTAAAACCCCTTTTCAAATTTTTTCACTTAATAGTATATATATATATATATATATATATATATATATATATATATATATATATATACGAGTTTTATAAATAAATAAGAGAAAAGACACATTCACTTTCAAGGTTTTGTTAACATAGATTATCCAAAGAAATACACTCAAGTTCCAGCCTGGCCCAAACAGAAGCCTGGCCGTAAGTGTTAGTGAGAAAAATATGTGTGAGAAAGAAAAGAGTGTGTGTCAAAGAATAGACTGGGTGGAAAAAAGGCAAAAGATTGTTTGCAAAGAAAAGAGAAAACACTGTGTGAGAACACAACCTGTGTAAAAAAGAAACTGGTTCTCCACTCCTATGCCCCCCAACTGGCTCTCCATTTAGTACACAATAATCTTGGCAGCTCACTTAACATTCCACACCCTGCCACACATAACAATGATAAAATCATATACACTGCATATAAAAATTTGGCTATTTTGAAAAAAATCTGTAGAGTCTGTACACACATCAGCAAAAGAAAAATAGATGGATATTATAGTAATATAATATTAATAAAATTATCATATTGTTATCTTAATATACAGTGGTGTAAAGTGTTTGCTCCCTTACTGATTTCTATAAAAAAATCATTGAGATCTATCAGTCTGGAAAAAGGTTTAAAGCCATTTCTATAGCTTTGGGACTGCAGTGAACCACAGTAAGAGCAATTATCTCCAGATGGCAAAAACATGGAACAGTCTTTCCCAGGAGTGGCCAGCCAACCAAAATTACCCCAAGAGCAGAGCGACAACTCATTCAAGTGGTCACAAAAGACCCTCACTCCTCTCTTCTGCAAAATCATCAACCTGTGTATTAAATTCTATACCGACACATTTTGTAAAGCAGATAGTACCAGCAATAACGGAGCACCTATTGAAAATAATTACCTCTTCACGTCACATGTTTTTATCATCTCTAGGTTGAACTATTGTAACGCCTTACTTTCTGGTTGTTGAACTATGTGCATAAACAAACTTCATGCCAGAAAGCAGCAGTGAGAGTCCTCATTAGAACCAGAATATATGAGCACATCACCCCTATCTTATCCACATTACATTGTCTCATACAATTTTGCATCAATTTTAAAATACTACCTTTGACGTATGAAGCATTAAATGATCTCGTGCCACATTGATCTAAGTGAACTGCTACTGTCTTATGATCCATCACGCCAACTTTGCTCAAAGAACGCCCTCTGCACTACATACACTGTACACATACACATTGTTTGACTGTTACCATACCTACTGTAACTGTTATCTGTCCTTCTCTTCTGCTCTCTCCTCTTCTATCTCTCTCTCTCTCTCCCCCTGTCTCTCTGTTTTCGCTGATGGTGACTCCCAGAAAATGGAAGTCTGAGACCCCCTCCACACAATCCCCATTGATGATAAGTGGCTGGATGTTGTCTGCCTTTTCCCTAATGAGCTCCTTAGTATTTGCTGTGTTGAGGAGCAAGTTGTTATTCCTACACCATGCTGTCAGTTTTTCCACCTCATCCCTGTAAGCAGACGCATCTCCCCCCGAGATAAGCCCTACGACAGTGGTATCGTCAGTGAACTTGATAATGTTGTTACTGTGGTGAACAGGAATGCAATCGTTGGTGTAGAGAGTATAGAGCAGAGGGCTCAGCACACAGCCCTATGGAGAGCCAGTGCTCAGACTGATGGGTGTGGAGTAGTAGGAGCCCACTCTAACCCTCTGAGTGCGGTCACTCAGGAAGTCCTTGATCCAACAACAGGTGGAGTGTGGAAGTTCTATGTCTGACAGTTTGGTCACCAGTGTGTGGGGAAGATTGTATTGAATGCAGAGCGGAAGTCTACTGTATGAAGAGCAGCCGTGCATAGCTTCCCTGCTGCTCCAGGTGGCTCATAAAAAAAAAAAAAAATAAAAAACACCATCAGAAACGTTTTGTACTTTATAACTGTCCGTTATGACTTTTAAATATGACGGTCAAATACGGTTGGTCAGGAAACTCCTGAAGTCAGATGCAGACAGGACACTTTTCACTCACAAACTGCTGTGAAAAAAAATATAGAGATAGATATTTAATTAAAATTCATGATACTTAATTTAGCCAATGACCACAACTTTATAGTGTGTAAGTTACTGTTCTGAATCCTGTCACAGCCGAGCTCCAGAGCTAACAATAGCTAGCAACAGGCCAGTCCTGGGGCCTCATGTATCAACGCTTATGCCAGTTTTCACGCTCATGGTCGGATTTACTAACAGTGAAATTAACGGGAAAATGTGCGTTCTTCCATGCCTACTTCATGTCCGGCGTACGTGTATTTCTTGTGTGTGTTTGTTTTATTTCCGTTGGCGACTCCTAGAGGCAATTATGTTAAATTGCACACTACAAAGTCTCGCACAACACAGGTGAAAAACATTGCTATTAATTTATAATTGATAAAATGGTTTAATTGACACAATATTTTTCTGCCAATTATGTGATTTAGAAAATATAAAAGCATTTGCAAATGTATACAATCCTTAGTCTATGGCAATGGCAGTGTTGGCCTTATTAGACGACATTGTCAATGGCCGAATCCAAAGGGAACGCGTTTTTAGGCGTACGATGATGACTGGCTTATTAGCCGTTTCAGATTTCCAAGAGCTATCCTCTTGGAGCTCTGTGCTGAGTTGGGTCCAAATTTGGAAAGAGAGACAGCGAGGAGCCACGCAATACCCGTTCCCTTACAGGTGCTGACAACGCTTGGTTTCCTGGCAACTGTTTTTTTCCAAAAGGAACTGGCAGACCGCTCGGAGTTAAGCCAGTCGTCTTTGAGCCGTGCAATGCCAGCTGTATGGGACGGAATCATCCGCATGTCTAGCAGGTATATAAGGTTTTTATACCATGCAGTTGAGCAGCCAAACATTAAAGCACAATTTGCAGCGATCGCCGGTTTTCCTAATGTAATCGGAGCGACCGACTGCATGCACATTGCTATAAAGGCGCCATCTGAAGACGAATTTGCATACATAAATCGGAAACATTTCAATTCAATACATGTGCAAATTCGCCTAACAAATATTGTGGCAAGGTGGCCTGGGTCACCTCACAAACAGCATGGTTGGGATGAGGCTCCAAGGTGGCAGGGTGCGCGATGGGTGGCTCCTTGGTGAGTGATGTATTTAAAGATATCATTCCAGCTAAGTTTTTTTTATTTTATTTTATTGATCGTAATTATGTAACTGCATATCAGGAGACTGTGGTTATCCATTAAAGACGTGGCCGTTAACCCCCCTCAACAACCCACAAACTGACCAAGAGGGCAGATACAATGATGCCCATTCTCGGACTCGATCAGTTGTAGAGCGGGCAATTGGGCAGCTGAAATGCCGGTGGCGCTGCCTTGATAAGAGCGGAGGGGTGCTGCTATACCGCCCTAACAAAGTGTGCCTCATCGTTCTGGCCTGTGGTGTGCTGCACAATGTCGCGCACAGACATGGCATACCTCTTGGTGAACAAGCCAGATGACCCAGACCCGCCAACGTGTGGTTGCGGCAATATAAAAGGTAATCAGAGACAAAGTTTATTTTTTGACCAATTCCTTTAATGACTGGCTTATGTCTGTAAGTGCATCAGTTATAATTTTCAGGTGACTGATTTCTCCGATGGCCCTAACATTTTGCTGTTGTTGACATTTTGTTGCGGACGGGCTTCAGCACTGGGGGGAGCGCTGGAAATGCTGGACATACTGGGTCCTGGCTGCTCAGGAGGGACGGACTCCGAGTGCGTGCCAGTGGATGTTCTTGCACCATCTGAGTCTAAATAAAAACGAGCACGTTAACTAATATGTGAGTCCATTTCTTTTGGGTACACGCATATTTATAAATGCAATGGATACATATATTAAAGTCTCCTATTTACCGCTACATTGCATATATTGGAAACTTAAATGCAAACTGGTATGTTTACCAAAGTTAAGACATTAAAATGAGAAGTTACTGTACCTTCGTAGGGTTCCTCTAATACATCTGTGTCTCCCACAGACACGGATATTACTCCAGACAGTAAAGTGTCGCCCACAATTAAGGCAACTCTCTCCTCATAGGGTGTTATTTTAATATTCCCTGTTCCCCCGCCTGTTCGGGCCACACTTTGACGGTGCGCCGCTGTTCTCCTTTTAACCTGCACCTTAATATCAGACCATTTCTTTTTTAATTCATTCACAGTGCGATGTTCAGACCCCACTGCATTTACCACGTCAGCTAAACTCTCCCACTCTATTTTTTTTATTTTGTTATTAATTCCGGAGGACAAACTTGCAAATAACAGTTTTTCTCCAGTCTACCTCCGATAGGAGCACCGTGTGCTCGCAGTGTTTCATAGATTTGATTTTTTTACTGCGTATGCACATTTACAGCTTTGTCCGTACGCAATGTTTTAGTATGAATTTAATGCAAGTCTTTGTACATGAGGCCCCTGGTGTTTTTACCTGTTTGTTACAACCACCGAACTGCTCAGCTAAAGCGCGGTTAATACAGACACTTAAAATCTGGTGTAAAAGGAGAGATTTAACACCGAGCAGCGTGCGCGTGCATGTGCCAGGTTTCCTCCGGGTTCTCCTCCAGCCAACCACCACTGTGGAGAGGATATAAAACTAACGTGTTCAAATAATTACCGCATGTGTAAACGGTCCACCTCACACACTGAAAGGCGAGTCTGCTCGTTTCACTCCGACACTTTAAGGAGGAAACGCGGACCAAAGCAGGTTTAAACAGCAGAAATGAGGTGCAGTGTCCGGGTTCTGGCAGTGTTTTATCTGTTACTGTAAGTGAGTATGTTTAACATGATTAAACACTGAGCATGCAGCAGCAGGAAACGTAAATGCATCAGCTGTGTGTTCAGCAGCAGTAACACTGCAGAGAGCAACAGCCCCGAGTCCATTATAACTCCTTGTCCAGTACAGCCCCGAGTCCAGTATAACTCCGAGTCCAGTATACCTCCGTGTCCAGTACAGCTCTGGATCCAGTATAAATCCAGTCATGATTTACAGCACTACAGGCAGTTTAATTAGCAGTATAATGCTGTATAGCTTTGTTAAAACAATAGAACTTCAAACATTTTACTCAAGTTAAAGTCATAAGTACATGCCGTTCTAAACTTTTAAATGTATTTGAAGTACAAAAGTACTACAAGTACTTCACAAACAAAACAGTGTACTTAAACATTATTAAAATGACTGTTGCTGAAATAAAAGTGCTAAGTTCTGTACTAGTAACTAAAGCTATGAAATATAAAGATTTAGTAAAAGTACAACATTTCTCTCAGAATTATAATTGGGAGAAAGTAATATGAAATTAAAATATCGAAGTGAAATACTGTATGTTATGTACACTGAAAAAAGTAAACTGCTGTGTCATTGATACAAAGTATGTTTTATATATTGATCTGATGAAAATGTTTTAATTTCCTATACGAAACTAATATTTTTACGTTGCTTAAAAGCAAACATTTTAGCTCCAGGTTAAAGTTAAATTTTATCCGTTTACTCAAAAAACAATTTCTACTCCAAACCAAAAGTTTGCCGTGTCACGTGACCTCATGACGTAGTAATATCGCGGACTGAATCCCGTTCTGCTGGCGGCCATTGTTTTTCAAAGAAAATAAAAGTAAAAGAAACTAAAACTATTTTTTTATTTATTTTGTGAAATGTTTTATATTTTCTATATCTCTTTCACAGGACCAACCCCAGAACCCAGAAGAGAAGTTGAATAGAGATAAAACAGGAGGTAAATGTCAACTTTTTAAATGTTTTAAAAGTTTTAAATGTGTAACCATTGAATCCAAGATAGAAATTGAAACAAGGCTTGAAATTTTTCTCTTTACCTATATTGAATCCAGAATATATTAAATCCACTAGAATATACTAGATTTTTCCAGTAACTAAAGTAAAAAATATATGTATAGTTGATAGTACTGCGTAAATAAAGTTGGGTATCATTTTAATACAAGGGACAAAGACATGTACAAGGGACATTCAAGTCAAAGTGGGATCTTTGATTGTGCAGAATAACAGAACACACTTATTAGAGTAAAAGCTCCCTTTATTTCTCTATATATGAGGTTGTGCATTGTTCTGCAAGAGCAAAACACCTTTGGTGATCATAGCAAGTCCCGCTTTGACTTGAAAACCACTCGTAGATCAGTGTGATGATGTATATAGTAACAGTCACACTTGTACTTACTTTTATACTATAATTCCTTTTTTTAGGTGCCAGCATTATGGGATGGCGGTGTAAGCTCTGCACATTTGTCGCATCATCAAAAGGAATTTCGATCATTATGGAGTGAAGCATGGTACTGTTGGTCATGGATATTTAGTGTCCTGTCTTCATTTAGACTGTCATTGCTTCTATGAAGGTCTGCACACACATTTGTATGGATCCCACAGTTTGCAGGAAACTGAAGTGTGAAGGTGTGAAATCTTTCAGATGTAAAATGTGACTGTGATTATATTCTAATTCAAAAGTCTACTTTCCACATGTTAACTGTATAATACTTGTGGCAGAAGTATTGTTTGTGAGACTGTTTACTAATGAGATCAATTCAGCTCATTGTTTATAGTTTTGTTAAATGTCATTTGCAAAGTAAACCAGGTTGAGTTTAGACATCATGTCTTGTCAAATTTAACAAATAAATGTTTAATTAAAATGGTATTGTGTGTATTGTTTCTTTGTTTATAATTTGGTGTCATTAGATACATTGACCTAAATTGAAAAAAAAAAAAAAAAAACAGTTTCACCTAAAAAAAAATTGAGTACAGCACAGTTTTATTTTTTAGAGTGTAATACAAAAGGTGAAACTCATATTGTTGATTCATTGTATCCTAACTTAAATGTTTCAAGCCATTTTTACTTAGATTTTATTGGTTATGGTTTACACCCTAGGGAAATAATAATAATAATAATCAGTATTTTAAAATATTAGAATATTCCATGTGTAGTATGAGGAAATTACTTTTTCTATGAAACTATCGTGTTTTCAATATGTCTATGGTAAGCTGAAGAGCTCAAAAGAAGAAGAGGCAAAGGAATGCTGGATATAGGTAAGATCAGTGCCTCTTTCTCTTCTCTTTTTGTTTTTTCTTCTTTCTTTTGCTGATACAGTTATGAAAGTAAGTGTATAAAAGATTTCAGAATAAGAGGAAAGATATGTAGTAGGTCAGTAAAACAGTTTTGTTTTGGCATTCTATGTTAAGAACTGTTTTATGAGGCACCTTTTTAATACATTTTTTATACATGTTTCTTGTCACCATCTTGGCAACTTTAACTGTATTTCCCAAAACTTGCGATAACAATAGAATTTACAATTGCGATAGAATTTACAGGGAAAAACTGTTTTGGCAACCACAGCTGGCGTTTTTTTCTTATAAATTTACCAGTTATTTTTTACCGTGTATGGTCAACATTCACATATGCATTCATTTATTACATGCTATTTGGAAAGACCATTTGAATGGGGAATCTACAGTCTAAGAATAATTATTGATTGAGAAGTGGAAAAGAAAAGAAAAGGGAAAATAAGGTGCTGAATCTGATTGTGCTGCATCAATGTATCAATGCATGATTATGATTCTTTCTCTCTCTCTCTCTCTCTATCTCTCTCTTTTTGTTTCACTTGTGCAATTTTCTCTTAATCATACTTGTTAGCTTTTGAGGATTCTTATGAATATTAAAAGTACTACATGATTAAAATCAATGCAAAGATTTCCAATGTTACTGTAAATACTGAAGGCGGTGGTGTAGTGGTTAGCACTATGATTCCTGTGCATGGAGTTTGCATGTTCTTCCTGTGCTTGATTTCCTCCCACAGTCCAAAAACCTGCAGATTAGGCTAATTGGCAATCCCAGATCGCCCATAGTGTGTGAATGAGTAAACATTGTTAAATTCCGGTTGGCTGGTTAAAATGTTATCATGTCAATAATACTTCATTATTGCCTCATGTCAAAATGCACAGTAAATTAGCAAATTTTAAATCAGGAGATGTTGGGAGAGGTCAGTAGCAAATTTAGTTCAGTGGAATTGGGTTATAGGAGCATCTGCCAAATGCCTAAATGTAAATATAATGTAATGGATGCTATTGCTAATACAGCTTAAGGCTATCTGCTACAAACCATTAACTTACACCAGACTATCCTCCCTGATCCTGTCCACACAATCACAGGGGATTTTGATCATGCAGGAAAAGAAGAAAAAAAAATTCTTTGTGGGTTTAGAAGCCAAACGCTGAGATGTAATAAAGTTTATAAATGCCCTTATGCAGGGCTTCTAAGGGGGTTAGCAAAACTCCAGCATGTGAAAGTGCGTGTGAAGTGTATAGACAGACCTTCCTGTTCCGAGAAAGGGTGATTGGGAACTAAAAAAATAATAAAATAAATTAATGAAAACAGAAAATACAAAATTAATACAAACAAATATTGATAGTGGTCGACATTCACGAATGCATTGACTCCGTCATTTCAAGACCAAACAAGGCTATGAATAAATAAAAATAAACTCTCTCATCTACATTGGACAAGCTATCCCTTTCGAAAAATTGCTCCATTGTTGGTTGGCATGCCTATCTCTCTCTAAGTCGCCAGCTGTTTACGTAGACTTGGGCTGGGTCTTTGCCTTTGTCTTGCACTTTGGTTTTGTATTTGCTTAATAATGGAGCAACAAGAGCACATACATTGTGTTAACTAACATTTTCATGCCACGTGCCGGTTTCAAGGCCCTTTAAAAAAAAAATGTCCTTGCAGGTATGCAATCACATGTTCAGGTGACCATGGATCTGCCTGTTCAGAAGTCAGTGGCATAGCTAAGTCAACTTAAGATTTTGAACTGGATACACATTTTGTCAACTAAACAGCAATTTAAAAAACCTTTTTGTGTTTTTTTTTTACAGTGCCATTCATAAGTTTCACTGGGCAATTTTTACTTTTGTACTTAGCCTTTCTAAAAATTCTCCATAAACTTTACACAAATTGGTGATCAGAACAGTGGCAGACTTCGGCTCCTCCCCATCTTTCAGCGCGGTCTTCAATTCACCATCACAGAGTGAGGATATATTTTTATTTTTATTTATATTTGCATCAGTGGAGTCCTTTTTCATAAATACAGTTTACAAAATGTCATGAGGAATCAGTTTGCTGAAATATATTTAAAAAGATGCTTTGTTTAATTACATTAAAACAATGTTTGTCTCTATTAATGACTTTGAATAAATAACCTATGAAATTTTAAGAGGTTAAATGTAGAACCTACTGTCTTATTTATGAACTAAAACACTAAATTAAACTAGATGACATGATGATCAAAGTTTTTAATATGTATATTTAACTGTAGAGAGAAGGTTTTTCAAGTCACATGGGAGTACAGTAGGTCTCCGAATGAGCAGCAGTCAGGTAAGAACAGAACATGGGCATCCGATCATGAACATTAACACTGGGGTCCCAACATTGATTAAAGTCACCAGAAAGTATTTTTCACATTTTTATGTCTGCCAGTTTCCAACAAAGAGCAGCAGTATTGTCAAAGTATAATCAGATAAATATTTGAAATTATTGGCACCCACACAGTTTATTCCATTGTCCTGCCTCATAGCTGCGTTGTTTATATTGCTAATCACTGTACTTCAACATAGAAAAAGGTTTATACAGAAAACGTGTGTGTGTGTGTGTGTGTGTGTGTGTGTGTGTGTGTGTGTGTGTGTGTGATCATGAAGACTCATTTGAGTAGTGATTATGAACAACTCAAATATGTGTTTAACATCTATAAATGAAAATCCTAGAAACACTTCTGGTGCCATTTTCATTTAAATCACACACTTAAATATGAAATGAGTGAAGAGCTTAAGCATAAGCAGCACTGAAAAATATCAATAATTACATGTTTGTACATCATGTTGGAAAGATGTTTTTGTAGCGGATTAGACAAAAAAAAGGCTTAAAGAAGATGAACTAAATATACTGCTGTTGCTGAATACATGATTTACAAACAACAAAAATATCTAACAGGAATCACAAGGAGATTATCTTTAAGATAACGTGTGTTCATGGTTCTGCTCTATGCTAATTGCAAAAGTCTGTGTTACAGCATTTTCCTTTGGGGGTAGCATAGAGTGTTAGAAGTTTGCAATCTCGCAAAGTGCCACACTGCTTCCCCTGAACTCGTCGTTGAACTAAGGACATACAAAACATTCAGTAAGTCCTTATGCATATCCTTTTGACCATGCAATAAACATGCTTTAATTAAGTGTGTGTGTGTGTGTGTGTGTGTGTGTGTGTGTGTGTGTGTGTTAGTTAAATGTTGATATATTTTGACATTTTAAAGGGTGTTACCTTACGGATCTGTTGTGCTGCTGTGTTACTGTATATTAAAAGTCTTGAAATGATAAATATACATAAAAGGAAACATACTGCGAGTCATTGGACCTTCATAGCTGACACAGAAAAAAAAATCCTTCTTGCAGGTTACTGGAACTGGGTTACATTTTTCACCTATACGTGGGTAACACCTGTAGCATTGCAGGGCAGAACCTGTAACAAGTGGAGACCAAAAACAAATAATAAACTTTCTACAAACACGCACCTCTAATCAGTATTGATTTTATGGTTTTAATGAATTAATCAGTCTATTAATTAATTACATCAACCTAATGGTCTAATATATTATATTCACTCTTTTCTCACTATGGCATATTACAATCGGCGGTGCAGGGTGATGGAGATCATCACACATTAGGACACATGATTGTGTTTATAAAATTATGTAGATGTCACTTCAGATTTGTATTTTTTTTTATTTTAGGTCAGCATGAAAGACTTAATCTTCTAGGTTTAATATGTAGATTAATTTTATACATGTTTTATATTGTTCACTATTTTGCATCTGTTCTGTAATTTGACTATGTCAATCATGTACAGTATATTAAACTAGGTTTAGATGATCCTAGAATACATAAACCTGGATATTATGTCACAAAGTTTCACACAAGATAATGTAAAAAAAAAAAAAAATGAAGTTTCACTGAGGTTTTCTGTGATTGTATTACTGTCCTTAAGTCAGTCAGGGGGAACTTATGATTTCAAAATACATCTGTAGAAAACAGCTATTTTGTATCTGTTCTGATTTATTTATTTATTTTTATTCAGTATTTACACCTATGTAAGTCAATCTAGTTGTTTTGTTGATTTGAGTCCTATTGTCAAAGTTTGATACATTGTGCATAATGATCACGCTTTTATTTCTAAAACACATATAACAATGAACATAGTAGATTTACAGAAACTAAGAAACAGATTTATATTTCTAATTTTAAATGAGCAAGTCACAGGTAAGACTGCTAAGGAAACTCTCTTTGTCCTTTTAATTTACAATGCCAATTTTTACAGTTCAGAACTGTTTAATTTAAAGATTTATGTTGTAATAATAATGGTTTATTTCCATCTATTTTACAGCTCAGAACTCACTCACTCATCGTCTATACAGTTTATCCTGTTTATAGCGGGGGTGGGGGGGTGTACCTGGAGGAAACCCACCTAGCAACGGGAGAACATACAAACTCCATGCACACAGAGACGGGAATCCAGCCTGGCTGAGAATCGAACCCGGACCCTGGAGGTCATTGTTGGACTATTTTTTATATGAATAACCACAGTGAATTCATTTAGCAATTCTGTGAAAGCATCATTTTATCACACTAGCTGGGAGCTAAAAGAGATAGAAGTTACATTGCTTAGCATCCGGATTTTACTGTTAAGAAACTATTAGGAATACTTTTATACTGACTGATGAATACAAACTTAAATCAAATTATCAAAACCCATCACAATTAATTCAAGACTCGGACATCAGCATGGTCCCATGTAATTTTTAATAAGGACAGCAAAACAATATTTAAATTCTCAAAATCGAATATACAAGTGTCAGGGTGGACATTTTTAAGCGTTTTGGGCAGATAATCTAAGCATATAATTTTATAGAAGGGCTTTTATTACAACTTTACACAAAAAAATGATTTCATTACACACATGTTAAAATTGTTTATGTCCTCTGTCCTGCATTGTGGTCTTTAAGTGCACACTGCACCAGGGTGTTAAATATGCTCATGTATTTTGTAATGGGTTTGGCACAAGGGGGCAACAACAAACACAGACGAGGTCTTACGGAAAAGGGGTAATTTTACTTCGGGAAGGAAAGGGTTAAAGGAGGGAGGAAGGTGAAAAAGGCAAGGAAAGGTGTGCACGTACAGATGTGGTGGGCAGTGCCCTGTTGGAATGCAGGCACAGGCTGGTGAGCGGGGGTGGCGGACAAAGTGGCGCGTGCTAGCGACTGTCCTTGCCACAGTGATTGAAGGGCGGAATACCATTCACGACTTTAAAGTCCTTGGTTAATTTAAATTAGACAGCTATAAACCGTAGACAAAAATATTAAAATCCTAAAAAAATATACAGTATAATGAGTGCAACCACAGCTGCCAGTTTTTTACCGTAAAATTTACGGGTTATTTTTTACAGAGCAGATATTATTTTGATTTTTAAACTTTATCAACAAAGTTTTAGTTAAATTTAAACTGATACCCTCTCTGAGAGTTTATATGTTACGTCCATAAAGCATAATGTCATATCCATAATGCTTAAACTAACGAAGACAAAATAATGTTTTCCTTTTCATAAATACAGTATATCGTAGATTTTACTGCAATAAACCATATTTTCATATGTTTTAATTGTTAAATTTAAGGTCTTACTTTGTAAAACTAATTACAGTTTTTCACTGTAAATTCTACGGTTATCCCAAGTTTTGTGAAATATGGTTTTATTCTGTAGCATTTATACGGTATTTTACTGTTAAAATTACAGACATTTTTTACAGTGTACCAAATTATCTTTTTATTTGGCCCGAATCCCAATCTACACTCACCGCTCATCAGCATCACAGCAAGAACCAGATTCAGGAACAGCATTTTCATCTTTATTCTGCAGCATGGAAAAGGATTTTTAAAAAGACCTGTTTAAAAATAATGTGATTACCTTAAGAACAATGACATCGGTTTGAAATCAAATGTTTTAACCAGATTGAAAACTAAAATGAGCAACAACCTAAATTGTCGTAGAGCTTACCTTCAATGTTTGAGGTTGTTATAAAGGAGTCTAAGCTTCACCTGTGTATCAGTTCTGATACCACTACTTTCTCTTTCCTCCTTTAAATTAATCTGATATGTGTTCCCGCCTATGAACTAAAAGATACATATACTATATTAATGCACAAAACAAATCACACTGTTACAGTTTCTTGCAGTCTGCTACACAGTGATATTCTTACTTTTCATAAGAATCAATCAAAAGGTCAAGTGAAGAATACATGCTGTATTATCAGCATGTACTGTATAAATTATATTATCAAACTGATATCATGCCAAATTAATAAGAATCCTGTTAAGCAGGTTAACTTTATACATTCAGTAAAAATAAGAAAGGCACAAACCTTCAGTTTCTCCTACTTACAGTTTATTAGGTTGTTAGGAATTTTAATACATAAGAAATTATTTAAAAAAAAACATTTACAAACAAGTTTTTATTACCAGTTTATTTGTGTCAAGAGTAACCCCTAGAGGGTGCTGCACTGGGAAATTTGGTTTTATCCATTCCCCCTCAGAATGGACAGAATGCACTTTAGTCATGTGCAGAATTGGATTCTCCTCAGGCTTGAACATGCAGATTCCATGCACATAGACCCATGGTTGAAATCAAACCCGGACTCTGGAGGTGCAAATTACCATTATTATTCTTTTATTTTTTTTTAAATATGAAAGATCGATTCAAAAAGAATGAGATGCTCAAACTTGTCTACATAAAAATGCTTTGAATGCATAAAAAATGTAATGTTTTTGTTATTATAAGTTATTAGAGGTTACCTTAGACTCGTGCAAATCTAAGGTCTTGTACAATTAGAATGTACCTCATTGTTAGTTTACATATCTGATATTAAGCAGAAGGAAGTTAATTACCATCCAGTCTCTTATGTCCTGCACACATTGCTCAACTTTAGTAAACCGGTTTTACTCGTCTGGTTTTCCTGAGACAACTGTGTATTATCAGCATAACAATGAAAACTAATACCATGCTTACGAATTATGTTGCCCAGATGAAACATGTAATGAGAAAAAAGCACTGGGCCTAAAACTGAACCCTGTGGAACAGCAAACTCTACTTGAAAACATGCAGAATGGTCATCTTATTATCATCATCTATCATCTATAAACTGATAACTCTTAATCAAATAGGATTTGAGTCATGAGAGGGCCGTTTCCTTAAATCCTACTACATTTTCAAATCTGTGAAGGAGAATACTATGATCAATGGTCACAAAAGCTCCACTGAGGTCGAGTAACACAAGTATAGTGACGCAACCCTTATCAGAGGCCAATAGGAGGTCATTTACTACTTTAACGAGTGCTGTCTCTGTGCTGTGATGAGGCCTAAATCCTGACTGATACAGTTCGTTTATGCCATTCCTATGTAGATATAAACATAGCTGCTGTGCTACTATCTTTTCCAGAATCTTAGAGATAAAGGGGAGGTTTTATATAAACCTGTAATTGCACAGCTGACAAGGGTCAAGGTCAGGTTTCTTAATTAGCAGTTAAATAAATTCCATGCTACTTGGAATACTATTTTATATACCATTTTATCAAGTGTACTGATATCACCAAACTGATATAATGCACATGATTGGGAATTACACAATAGTTAGTCTCAACAGTAATTTGACTGGATGAGAGGCATTCCACAAGTGGTTATATAAGGAAGCATAGCTATACTATAGTTGAAGAAAGTTGAAGAGCTTGAGCAGCATGTTTAAAGCTTGATGAAGAACTTTTCTCTTTGTTACATTCCAAAGCATTATTGAAATTGAATAACTTTTCTCTTTGTTACATTCCAAAGCATTATCTGTGAATTGATTATCTGTGATTGATTGGCTGATGTTCCATTATGTCACCCAATCCCGTCATTCCATTCTTCTGATTGGCCGCTGCACAGCTCAGTACTTCAACCAATCCCTATCTTCCAGCTGGCTTTTAAGAAGCAGTTTCAGGAATTAGAGTCAGTCTTGAGACTCACTTTGTCCTGGCTGCACCTTGTTTTATTTTTCCAGTCAATATGCTGGTGATATTTGTGGATAAGAGACTGGTTTGGGGAAGTAAGCCATGTCGTATACATGTCAACATGTAGGTAACCCTCTGTCTAGAGATACAGACTAGATCAGACTAGATCGGGAGGATTGTGATTAGTTAGACTGGGTTTTTGGTTTATTTTTAGCCGCCCCATTGCCAGTCTTTCTATTAGTGCTTGATTTTAAACAACTATTTTCACTTGTAAATATTCTACTTGGTACCACTTCTCTTGTACTCTATGTAAATAAATGCACTTTGCTGATAAATTATTTAGTTTGTCATCGCTTTGGTTGCAACCAGTGCTGGGAATTTAACTTGCCAATGTCTTACAAATTTAAGTGTGTGACCCGTATGCCCCTAGAACACCAAGGGTCATAACACTCTTATTGGAATCTCCTGAAATTCAAATTCTTGTGTAAGTGACTGTTAAAATTGCCTTCCACAGTGAAAATCTGGAAGCTTCTGAAAATGATCCTTGCAAGCTCCACAATGTCTTCTCTTGGCAAGGGTTATTCCCATATTCTAAAACCCTGCTTGGAATCAGGAACTATTGGTGTAATTACTTCTCTCTTTTCTCTTTAAAATTTTTAAACATTTTTAAAGAGTGTTTGTATTTTTAAAGAGTGATTGTATACAGGTATACATTTGATTGTATACCTGTATACTGTACAATCAAACGTCTCTTTATCTCTCGCAACCTGTTAACGATCTTTAAAAAAAGCAGTTTGATTTAATCTGGATTCAAAGCAGCACAGTCCAAAGAGACTGTTCTTCTGTCTGTCTGAACTTATTAAACAGACATGAACAGAAAAGTCAGATTTAAGTCTAGTCCCTGCCCTCCTGTTTCTAACAGTTGCTATATTGTTTTACAAATCAATAAAAAAATGAACAATTGGAAGATCTATGATTTCACACTAATAAAAAAAAATCAAATGACACTGTTACAGTTACTCATGTGGTTTTTTAGACTATGGTACACAGTGATATTCTACCTTTATATAAGAACCACTCTTCTTTGTGATAATATAGAGACTGACTGTGAAAACAGTTAAGATGAAATCAGTTTTTTAACTTTTAAGTGTAAGTATTGTTAACTTTGATAGCAACATAAAATTAAATAAAAATAAACCAACACAAAGAACAGTGTTGACAAATTTAAAAGATCCTGTAGGTCTGATGAAGCATGTTAATTGTTTTATTATTATGGTTACAATCTTGGTGTCAACAACAGAATTTACCCTTTGTTGATAACGGGAAAGTTTTCTGGGAGCGTCCTAGGCTCTACCATACTGACGGCCTGCACCCTAGCAGAGCTGGAGCAGCAGTTGTCTCTGACAACATCCCCAGGACACTACCAAGCATCTGACTGGCAGTAAGTCATACCATAAATTAGAATTTTAATATCCATGTTACTTACTATACTGATAGATGCGCACATGTTGCAATAGAACCTGTGTCTGCTCCCTGAATAGTGAGGGAAAGAATAAATACCTTAAAAGCTCTTGAAATAACCTATTACACATAAAATAAAAAAGGCCAAATAAGTAACCAAAATCTACTTCTAAAGTTTTCTTCTGTCAGATCTACTAATTAACTCTGACAATTTTAATATTCATGTAGACAATGCTAATGACGTTTTAGGACTCGCATTTATGGATTTGCTAAATTCCATTGGGGTTTAAAAAAACATAAATAGACAAACTTATTATTTTAATCATACACTAGATTTAATTATATGCCATTGTATAGATGTTACTAATATAGATAGCAACATATCACCTGTGATATTACCTTTTAGTATATACTTTACCTGTAAAACAGATTAGGCATGTCTCCCCACGTTATTGATTTAGTGGAAACATTAATCCAACCACTAAAGACAGATTCACAAGTAATCTGCCGGATCTGTCCCAACACACTACTAGACACCTAAATTCAGACAATTTAGATAAATTAACAGCATAGGCATTGTTTGTACCAGCACATTAGACACTGTTGCTCCCATCAGATTACAAAAGGTGAGAGATAAAACACCGGCACCATGGTTCAATAGTCATACGCATGCCCTCAAAAGAGCAACCTGTAACCTCAAGCGAAAGTAAAGAAAAACGAAATTAGAAGTGTTTAGAATCGCATATAAATACAGTATGTCCAGGTATAGACAGGCTCTAAAAGCTGCTAGGGCCGAGCACAGCACAGTGGCTAGACTAACAAAACCTAAGATATCTGCAGAGAATACTCCATCACAGTTTAGTAGTAAAGATTTTATTAATTTCTTTAATAAAAAATCGATTGGATCAGAAAAAAAATTAATCGACATTCAACCTCTAACAGCATCTCGTGTTCCAATCCAGCCTAAAGCTCCACAGTTAGAATTTCAATGTTTTACCAGTATAGGACAGGAAGAGCTGTACAAATTTATCACCACGGTTAAATCAACAACGTGCTTGTTAGATCCAATCCCAACTAGATTTCTAAAAGATGTGATACATACAGTACAGCTGGAGAGCTACTTCTAAACATTATTAATTCCTCATTATATTTGGATCACATCCCTAAATCTTTTAAGTTGGCAGTTATTAAGCCTCTTCTTTAAAAAATCTAATTTGGACCTGAATGAAAAAACAAATTACTGACAGATTTCAAACCTCCCGTTTATATAAAAAAAATATTAGAAAAGATGGTCAGCACAAATATGCCCTTTTTTACAGGAAAACAACATCCTTGAAGAATTTCCCCATCATAGTAAAGAAACTGCACTAGTTAAAATCATGAATGATTTGTTTTTAGCTTCAGACCAAGGCTGCATCTCAATACTAGTCTTACTTTGGTGAAAAAGGTTTAGATCATACCTGTCTGACCAAAACCATTTTGTAGATCTGAATAGAGAACTGACTGGTAATGCCAATAAAATATTGGGTGCCACAAGGGTCAGTTTAGAAGACCATCATTAGAAGTCATGGGATTAGTTTCCATTGTTATGCTAATGATACCCAGTTATACATCTTAACAAAACCACATTAAATACCTAAGTTGTGTAGATTAACTAAGTGTGTGCAAGGTATAAAAGATTACATGACCAATAATTTTCTTTCATTTAATTTAGATAAGACAGAGATTATTGGCCCAAAAACCAGCACACAACAGCTCTCACAATTTTGTGTTTGTGAATGCTTGTGTTTAAAAGAATGTACTATTAATACCAACTCGACAGTGAAAGACCTGGGTGCAATATTAGACAGTAACTTTGAAGTATCTCCTTTGAAAATCATATTTTCAATATTGCAAAAACAGCCTTTTTCCACCTAAGAAATATGGCCAAGCTTAGGAACATTCTATCCATATCTGATAAAAAAAGAAAAGCTGGTTTATGCATTTATGAACTGCAGACTGGACTATTGCATTACTATGTGGTTGTCCTGCATCCTCAATAAACAAGCTACTTTGCATTTTGTGAAGCTGCTTTGAGACAATGACCATTGTTAAAAGTGCTCTTTTTATTTTATTTATTTATTTTTTTTGTAATCTAATTTGGATATTTATTTTTCAAGGTCAAGAAAATAACACAAACTGGATTATCAAGTAATAGATATATTATTTACCTAAAGTGAGTCCAAATTAATAGGAATCTTGATCAGTTTTATCCAACTTTATAAACTGAACATTTAAGGAAGAAACATTTGCCCAAACCTTTAGTTTTTCTATTAAATCCACAACACATGATAGAAAGCATACATTCACATTTAAGTCTTTGTAAGCAAAGGGCATTTAGTATTGCATCAGTTCAAATTAAACTGCCATTTTAAATGAGGTATTACATTCATGTAGCAGTGTCTGAAATGCTTGGGGAATGTAGGGCTAGAAGCAGTCAAGTCAAGTAACACATTTATGTACACATTGTAAATTCAAACAATGTTTTTAAGCTGCATTCAGAACAAACACCAATACACATGCTCTCTGCTCAGTGCTACTCTTTGTCCAAAGTGTCACTCGTTCTCTGCCAACACATAAAAAAATAAGGTCTATTTTATTTTTATCTTTTATTCAATTTAAAAACTGAAAGTTTACTCAAGAATTTAAATATTTTAAGACGTATTTTGTGTTTTTTGTTTTCATTTTAATTATGGCTTATAGCACATGAAAATAAAACCCCAGAATTTTCTCAAAACATTCAAAAATTTGGTATAAGGTAAATCCTGAAATTCCTTCCGAATTTATATAAAACAATATATATTTATATAAAGGTATTATAAGGTAAATTCTTCAAGTAACTTTAAAAATTATTTTGATTTATGCACTCAATCCTCAATCATGTTATAGCTCCTTTAGCACATATTACAGCAGAAGACATGGCAACCCACATCATTACCAGCTGTCACAATCACACTGGACATCAAGTAACTTGTAGTTCAGTGTGCTTGTAAATTCTGTTTTTCTGATTTTTTTCATGAAATGCTTAAAATGCAAAATTGACTTTGTATCATTGAGCAAATTCAAGACATTTGGCATTCTTCCCAGGAGTAGACATTCCAGCACATTTTCCTCAAGGTCAGCCCATGCATTGCTCGGAAGAATAGAGAGAAAAAAAAAAAAACAGAGCCCCAGAGGCCTCAGTATGTTAAATGTTAAAGTCCATGGCAGCACAATTATAAGAAGAGAGTTAAAGAAGAGAAAAACTGTTTGGTTGGTACGGGTTGCCAAGACAAAGCCTCTTCTGTTGAAAAAGAACATGGAACTATGACTGAGGTTCAGAAAACTTCATCATGTTGTTGTGATAATGAACACTGTCTTGAATTTTGTGCTAGATCTGGCTTTAGTGTACTGTATAGTCCAATTTCTGGTCTTGAAATGATTATTGCTAGAACGCCTGCATTTGTATCTTTATCTCCTTTCATTCATGCCTACAGCTTTTTAATGTTCTAAGCCATGAATATAATTTAGTACAATGTAGATCTATCATGAACTATTTATAGTAATTCTCCAAATAAAATGGTAAATCTGGCTTTGTGTTTCCGCGGCCCTGCATGGTAACTCACTTGTTAAATACATTCGAAACTTAGTAAATTTAAAGAATACTATATTAGGCCTTTTTTTTTCAGACAGGGTTTAAACAAAGTGAACTGGATAAATTGCTGGTGGTTCTAATTGCATGATTAAAGAACACCAGTAACAAATTGAAACAATAATACTGAGGAAAACATCTTTAAGGGATAAACATTATGCAAACATTATGCATGGTTAGGGATAAACATTATGCAAATTGCAGAAGTCTGTCTGACAGCATTTGACTTTGACAAAAGGATTTTCCTTCTCCTTGAGACAGTCTTTCATGAAGACACACAGCTTCACTGGAGGTGACCTTGAAGCTAGGGGGGGGGGGGGGGGGGGGAAAGTAGGAGGTGTTGGAGTTTTAGTAGAAATGAACACTGTGTCTGATGTGTCTTATCAGTTTCACATTACATAGATTGTTGCATTTATTTTATAATTTTTTTTTTTTTTTTTTTTAATTTTATGTTAAAATAATTTCAACTTTTATAATGTGCTGCTTTGTGCTGGTGTGTTATATTAAGTCTCAGAGATGCAGAGATAAATAACCATCTCCAAAAAAGGAGACACATACTGGACCGAACTTTTAGTTCAGAAGAGATACAGGCATTTTTCCCATTACAGTTTTGAGGACTGAGCAGACATAAACTTTCATCAGGTGGGAAACATCTGACACATTTTAAAGCAGAATCTGTAACAGAGCAGACAGCAAAAGCCACAGTAAACCTTCTGCTAACATGAAGGTACTTCAAAACAAAGATTTTCATTCATTCATTCATTCATTCATTGAATCAATTAGCCTAATGTTCTTTACCCTAAGCCTCTGTTTTCTTTTCACCAAATATCAGCATAGCCAGTGGGGATCAAATTCCTTCTTTTCTCATATTTAACATTAGTTTGAAAGACCAATACTTTTTTATACTCTTATCTAAATACTTAAAGCAGATAATGTTTGACGTAAAGTCCAGTTAACACTCACCACTCATCAGCACTGAGGAAAAAAGCAGAGCCAGGAACAGAAACTTCATTCTGTAATACTGTATTACAAGAGAGATTTTGAAACATTAGAAGATGTTATATATATATATATATATATATATATATATATATATATATATATACTGGATATGTAAAAAAATTATCAATGACAAAAAAATTACCCTTTAAGCATAATATTTTCCAAGAGCTTCCCATCAATTTTTGCAAGGAAGGATAATTTAGTCCATGAGCTTCACTTTATCAGTTCAGATCCTTCCTCTTTTATTTGAGGTGTGAGTCCCACCCTCCTGTTTTTCACAGTTGCTATGGGTTTTTTACGCGTCAACTAGATAATTTCACATTAATATATAAAACAAATTATACAATTCCAGTTACCCATGCGGTTTCTTACGGTCTGCTACACAGTGACATTTTACCTTTTCATACCAATCACTTCCATTTGTAATGAAATAAAGTGTTTTTAAACACACTTTATTGTGAGACAATTGAAGTAAGAAAAAAACACACACATACACTCACCTAAAGGATTATTAGGAACACCATACTAATATGATGTTTCACCCCCTTTTGCCTTCAGAATTGCCTTAATTCTACATAGCATTGATTCAACAAGGTGCTGAAAGCATTCTTTAGAAATGTTGGCCCATATTGATAGGATAGCATCTTGCAGTTGATAGAGATTTGTGGGATGCACAGATGCACAGTGAACTCATTGTCATTTTCAAGAAACCATTTTGAAATGATTCGAGCTTTGTGACATGGTGCATTATCCTGGTGGAAGTAGCCATCAGAAGATGGGTACATGGTGGTCATAAAGGGATGGACATGGTCAGAAACAATGCTCAGGTAGCCCGTGGCATTTAAACAATGCCCAATTGGCACTAAGGGGCCTAAAGTGTGCCAAGAAAACATCCCCCACACCATTACACCACCACCAGCAGCCTGCACAGTGGTAACAAGGCATGATGGATCCATGTTCTCATTCTGTTTATGCCAAATTCTGACTCTACCATTTGAACGTCTCAACAGAAATCGAGACTCATCAGACCAGGCAACATTATTCCAGTTTTCAACTGTTCAATTTTGGTGAGCTTGGGCAAATTGTAGCCTCTTTTTCCTATTTGTAGTGGGAATGAGTGGTACCCAGTGGGGTCTTCTGCTGTTGTAGCCCATCCGCCTCAAGGTTGTGCGTGTTGTGGCTTCACAAATGCTTTGCTGCATACCTCGGTTGTAATGAGTGGTTATTTCAGTCAAAGTTGCTCTTCTATCAGCTTGAATCAGTCGGCCCATTCTCCTCTGACCTCTAGCATCAACAAGGCATTTTCACCCACAGGACTGCCGCGTACTGGATGTTTTTCCCTTTTCACACCATTCTTTGTAAACCCTAGAAATGGTTGTGCGTGAAAATCCCAGTAACTGAGCAGATTGTGAAATACTCAGACCGGCCCGTCTGGCACCAACAACCATGCCACGCTCAAAATTGCTTAAATCACCTTTCTTTCCCATTCTGACATTCAGTTTGGAGTTCAGGAGATTGTCTTGACCAGGACCTAAATGCATTGAAGCAACTGCCATGAGATTGGTTGATTAGATAATTGCATTAAAGAGAAATTAAACAGGTGTTCCTAATAATCCTTTAGGTGAGTGTATGTTTTTTCTTTTTCAAATTCAAATTTTATCAGTCACATACACAGTCATACACAGTACGATATGCAGTGAAATATAAAGGTAAACTAGTATTTAACTAGGAAAGAATAAAATGAAAAATAAAATTAAAGGTAAAATAAAATAACTACAACAAAAATATACAATATAGAAAATAAATGAGGAAATATAAAGCAAAAAGAAAACAGCTGTACAAAGTAGGTATGGATTTATGTCATTTTTGTGGATACAAGTTAGATACAATGGTAAAAAGAAAATGGTAATGTCCAGGGTTGTGCAATCCACATATTTAAAGTGTCTTGTGCAGTGCAAATATGCTTAATGTGATTTATTTAAAGTGGCTTGTGATAGAGTAATTTAACTAACCACGAAGTGTAGTTGTACAGTGGCCACTAGTGTAAACGAATGTCCAGAATGTCCAGAGTGAGTATAAAAACCATATGTGTGGGTCAGTACTGTGTGGTGTACTGGTTGTACCATGGACCAGCCATCATGTGCTTGTAACAAAGCATAATAAAGTCTGCTCAGTAATTCATTTTTGTTGCTGTCACTGCATCTACTTTCATCTCACAAAGACACGTTGTTGGAAATGGAAGGAGGGTTTTTAGTACTTTTGTGGCAATTTCACGATATTCCACCTAAATTTAATCCAGAACATCGGCAGAGTTAAAGTTGTTTTAAACACAGTTTTAATATATATTTCTATATATTCATTCTGTGTGGCCCAGTACCAAATTATCCACTAATCTATGTAATATAGCTATCTAATCACTTCTTTTTTATAATAATGTATAGATTAACTGACTACAATGAAATAATAAAAATCAAATAATTGCAAGAAGTGTAAGTGCCAGCTTTGATGTTTTAGATGTAGCCAACATAAGATATAATCTTATGGACAAAGTAACAGTGATGCCAACTTCAAAACACCCTGTATATCTAATAGCTGATAAAAAAAAGAACATTGGATATTTATTTATTTTGTAAGCTTTCCTGGCTATTTTTCTGTCAAGTCATGTCTACTGATATGGAAAATTATATAATGATCACTATCTGATCATCCGTTAAAAACAATAGTCATTCATATATATATATATATATATATATATATATATATATATATATATATATATATATATATATATATATATATATATATATATATAGGTCCTTCTCAAAAAATTAGCATATTGTGATAAAGTTCATTATTTTCTGTAATGTACTGATAAACATTAGACTTTCATATATTTTAGATTCATTACACACAACTGAAGTAGTTCAAGCCTTTGCAAAAATTAGCATATAATGAAAAGGTTCTCTAAACGAGCTATTAACCTAATCATCTGAATCAACTAATTAACTCTAAACACCTGTAAAAGATTCCTGACTCCTTTTTGCTCAGTGGTCCAAAGTTGTTTTTTATTTGGATGAAAGCAAATTTTGCATGTCATTCGGAAATCAAGGTGCCAGAGTCTGGAGGAAGACTGGGGAGAGGGAAATGCCAAAATGCCTGAAGTCCAGTGTCAAGTACCCACAGTCAGTGATGGTCTGGGGTGCCATGTCAGCTGCTGGTGTTGGTCCACTGTGTTTTATCAAGGGCAGGGTCAATGCAGCTAACTATCAGGAGATTTTGGAGCACTTCATGCTTCCATCTGCTGAAAAGCTTTATGGAGATGAAGATTTCATTTTTCAGCACGACCTGCCACCTGCTCACAGTGCCAAACCCACTGGTAAATGGTTTACTGACCATGGTATTACTGTGCTTAATTGGCCTGCCAACTCTCCTGACCTGAACCCCATAGAGAATCTGTGGGATATTGTGAAGAGAAAGTTGAGATACGCAAGACCCAACACTCTGGATGAGCTTAAGGCCGCTATCGAAGCATCCTGGGCCTCCATAACACCTCAGCAGTGCCACAGGCTGATTGCCTCCATGCCACGCCGCATTGAAGCAGTCATTTCTGCAAAAGGATTCCCGACCAAGTATTGAGTGCATAACTGAACATAAGTATTTGAAGGTTGACTTTTTTTGTATTAAAAACACTTTTCTTTTATTGGTCGGATAAAATATGCTAATTTTTTGAGATTTTTGGGTTTTCATGAGCTGTATGCCAAAATCATCAATATTAAAACAATAAAAGGCTTGACCTACTACAGTTGTGTGTAATGAATCTGAAATATATGAAAGTCTAATGTTTATCAGTACATTACAGAAAATAATGAACTTTCTCACAATATGCAAATTTTTTTAAAAGGACCTGTGTATATATATATATATATATGAGAGACCTAATTTACAGTTTACACAAAGGCTTACTGGGTACTGATTTAAGACCCTGGATGTGTGTTATGGTCATGTCTTCCTATGTATGATTATTTGGCTATAAAAATAATACATTTCTAAACTTTTAAAACTAAAGTCAAGGTATCCTCCAAAGACCTGTACTAGGAGAAGGTCAATTATTCAGCTTCCCAGCTGAGCCTGTACCCAGTTTTACATGACTTCCATCTTGACTTAATTTTGCACATTAGGGAAAAAAGGGAGGCCGTGTCAGAGAAGTGTCATGGAGATGCTAGACTTCAGTTCCATCGGCCACTGCAAGAACATGTGCATGTTCTTTATTACATCACCTTTTTTGTTATGCTTCTGAATGGTTGCAGAATTTATGTTCTGGGTTTTGAATGTAAGATTGGTTTAGAAACAATTACAATGTGTTGTCATGAGAGTGAATGCATGCCTGTTTTTCTTATGCTAGTGACTTTAGGTTATAGTGTAGTTTCTGTTCTTGTCCTGTTTGCTTGATAATCTTTATTAAACAGCCTACATTTGAATTGATTCATTTTATTCCTGCACTATTTAACTTACCCAAATATTACAGTACATCTCCTTTCATGTTCATGTTCCACAGCCTTAATATATATGTAATGAATGAATAAAACACATAAATAAATAAATAAATAAAGTTAAACGTGGCATACCTGCTGAAAAAACTTTATTAAAAATGGGAATTAACTACAAAAGTTCAAACAGAGTGTACTGAATATACTAATGCTGTTATTGAGTACATGACTAAAATAAAATAAAAATAAAACACAGCAGGATAAAAAAAACATTTAACAATTATCTTTCAGGTCTAGGTGCCTCGTGGCTTAGGGGGATTTAAATTGCAGTAGTCAGTCTGACAACAGTGGACGTTGTAGAAAGGATTTTGCTTGAGACGGAGACATTCCGACATATTCAGGCAGAACTTCGCCATAGGGCTAGTTAGAACTAAAGACAAAATGAATTGTTAGCAGTCAGTGTCTATCACCACCAAGTATAATTAATATGCTTTAAGTTGTGTGTGGTGTAGTCGTTTGGTATATATATATATATATATATATATATATATATATATATATATATATGTGTGTGTGTGTGTGATATACTGATACTAATAAACTTAGAATTGAAGCGATAAATATACTTGAGTTGTGACTTACATTGATAATATCTCACTTGAGAGGAGTAACAGGCATTTTTATCAATACACTTTTCAACATCAGGAAGACAAAGTTGATCCCTAGTTGAAAAACACTTGATGCATTTCAGAGCTGAACCTGAAATAGACAGAAGACCAAAAGGCACAGTTAAATTTTGGCAAAAAAATTATTATTTTTGTTTTACAAAACTTGTCTAAGTAGCACTAAACAGTAATCAAATAATTATAATGCAATACAGAAATTGTGCAGGTTAATAAGTAAATGAGATGGTAGATTTTATCTTGAAGAATATGGCACAATCCATTTGTTACCTCTGTCATACTTGATTCAGATTGATATTTTTTTGTTTGTTTGTGTGCTTGTTTGTTATCTTAAGCCCAGTGTACACTCACCACTCATCAGCATCACAGCAAAAACTAGAGTCATGAACAAAATCTTCATCTGCAACATGAAGAGGATTTGTTCCTATTCATTATATTTAACATTGACAGTTGATTAAATGTAGAAATGCCCCGAGAGTAAAAACATAGGAATAACAACCGTGTTCCATAATCATGATATTGTCTAAGCTCTTACCTTCAATGTCTGTGAGTGTAGTGAAGGAGAAAGGAGTCTCTGAGTTTTGATTATGTATTAATTTTGATTCCACTCTTTGTACCTCTAAATCCATCTGTTGTGTAAGTACCCACCCATCTTCAGGATTTCACTCTCGCTATGCCCTTTCACACATCAATGTACTAGATGATACATGTTTTCACACTAATTCCAAAACATACTGTTACAGTTACTCATAGGGTTCATTGCAATCTGCTACAGAATGATATTCTGTCTTTTTATAAGAGTTACTAACTTTGTAATAATATAGAGATTAAGAGATAAGAGTGAAATGAAAAAATTCAACTGTAATAAGTGAAACAAATGATAACTTTTATGTTTCAGAAATGGAACAGTGATTACAACTTTGAAACACATCTAAAGGCTAATAGAAAAAGAGAATGTTTTTTCTTTTCAATCCCTATCTGATCATCTGTTAAATCCCATATGTGAGAAAGTTACACTCAGTATTAAGACATACAAAGAGGCTTGCTATGTTGCAGTCATGTCTTCATATGTATGATGAATTATTTCCCTCACCATGAAAATAATAAACTTCTATGTAACCCACCCACTCCTAAAAAAAATAAAAAACTGAAATAGTAAGGTTAAGGTAGAAGGATAAGGTCACTTAGTATTTTGTCAGTCTCCACAGCCCAACTCAAGATGGAGGTCAACAAGGCACACCTTAAGGCAGAGATCAGATTGGTGACCCAGATGGACCTTGTCTCTCTGCTTCCATAAGGACCCCTCAACCCACCTCCCTTCAACCCATTCTTATGAAGAACATAGTATAACTTAGTTTTTTGTAATTGTCCAGAATTCATTTTTACTTTATTTTGGCCATATTATAAAGGGAGTGCTGGGCGGCACGGTGGTGTAGTGGTTAGCACTGTCACCTTGCACCTCCAGGGTCTGGGTTTGATTCCTGACCAGGCTCGATTCCCATCTCTGTGTGCATGGAGTTTGCATGTTTTCCCCATGTTTGGTGGGTTTCCTCCATGTACTCCGGTTTCCTCCCACAGTCCAAAGATATGCAGGTTAGGCTAATTGGTTTTCCCAAATTGCCCATAGTGTGCGAATGAATGTGTGAGTGTGTGTATGTGTGTGTGCCCTGCGATGAATTGGCACCCTATCCAGGGTGTACCCTGCCTCATGCCCTAGGCCTTCTGGGAGTGGCTCCAGGTCCCCGCGACCCTGAATACAGGATAAAGCGGTATAGAAGATGAGTGAGTGGTAAAGGGAGTGCCACGGTGGTGATAGACTGTAAGTCATGTGCATCATCATATGCCTTTCATCACATCACTGTTTTTTGTTATGCTTCTGATTGGTTCCAGTATTAATTTTCTGGGTTTGGATGTACTGTACAGTACGATGGTGAATGCATACTTGCATTTTATGCTATTGACTTTATTTTATAATCTTGTTTCTGTTTATGTGTGATAGACGATATTCATTAGACAGTCTGCGATTCTTGACAATTCTTTATTTATGAAAAATGTACTTCTTCAGTACAGGAATTAAATGCAAAGATTTTTAGACAGGGTGAACTGAATATAAGTGCTGAATACATAATGTAGAACAACAGCAGGACAAATAACTACTGAGCCAATTATCTTTTAGATCAAGCAGGCTCATTGTTTAATGCTATACAAATTGCACAAGTCAGTCTGACAGCATTGCACTTTGTAATAAGGTTTTTTGCCCTTCCAACGGAGACAGTCTGCCATAGAGCTGCAGTGCTTCATCACATGGCTACCTAGAACTAATGAGAAAATGCATATTTAGCAGTCAGTGTAGTCTATTTACAACCTGATATAATTAAAATGTTTTTAGTTGTAGCAGGTGTGTGTGTGATTTTGTGGGAGGGTGCACCAAAAGGTGTGTAAGGATGAGTTAGAATGGTTCTGATTAACGTGGCACATCTAAACCCTGCTGCCCCACAAGTTTGCATGATTTCTAATCATATTTGCCCTAATTCTGAGTCTGCTGTGAACTGTGAGTGCTGACAACAGTAAGTGTTACATTTAAGTTTTTGTTTTAATCCAAACACACACTGTGCTGCTGGGTTATACTAATAGACTCAGAGTGGTAGATAAAGCTGAGTAGAGACATACAGGGTGATTTTCTTAATTCAGAAGAAAGACAGGCATTTTTCTGATTGCAGTTTTCAATAACAGGTACACAAATATCATCTTTATTTGGGAAACACATCATGCATTTCAAAGCAGAACCTGAAACAGACAGAAGACCAAAAGCCACAGTTACATTTCTGCAAACATTAAAGCACTTTAATTGGCAATAGGTTTGCATTTTTTTTTTGTTATTGTCTGGAATAAAATCAAATAAACTTTATAAAGCACATGTAACAATGAACACACATCAACATAATCTAGCATGTAAATATTTTATATAAAAATGTTTGATTTATTTAAACTTGTGTAAAGGGACCAAACCAAGATAAAGTACACAGGAAATGTGCCACGGGCATTTTGTTACTTTTGTCAAACTTCTTTCTTATTTATTTGGTTGTAAAACTCAGAAGGCTTCGTTATGTTGTGTTTGTTTTTATCTGAAAACTCGTTTGTTCTGTAATATGTTGGTTTGTTTACATGCATATAAGTTTCCTTGCTTGTGTTTGGAAATGTTAAAGAGTTTTGTATCCAATTATGTGGATGTGATAAACTTTAATAAAAACATTTATACTAAGAGTAAGACTTACATTTCGTTTTAGTTAGACGAAGCATGTGTATCAGATTTAAATGTCTTTTGTTTGTTTTTGAGCTTCTTAGATATCTACAGGCCAGTATACACTCACCACTCATCAGCGTCAAGGCAAGAACCAGAGTCATGAACAAGATCTTCATTCTGCAGCATGAAGAGCATTTATTCTTTTGATTATATTCAAATTTGACAGCTGAATAAATTATAGATAATATAAAAAAAACCTACAGTAAATGAATGAATGAATGTGGTTCATGCTCATTATAATATTTGTCTTAGATCTTACCTTCAATGTTTGTAAGTGTAGTAAAGGAGAAAGGAATCTCTGAGCTTCACCTGTGTATTGATTCTGACTCCACTACTGTATCTTTCACTCTTTTAAATTCATCTGATGTGTGAGACTCCCCCCGCCCCCCCCCCCCAAAAAAAAAAAAAAGAAAAAAAAGAAAAAAACACACACACACTCCCCGCTTCATGGTTTTCACTGTCGCTATGGACTTTTACACATCAATCACCTAGAGGATATATGATTTCACACTAATGCACAAAACTAATTATACTGTTACAGTTACTCATGTGGTTTATTCCAATCTGATACACAGTGAAATTCCACCTGTCTATTAGAATCATTTTCTGTTTTTTGACATAATAAGCATGTGAATACAGTGTAATAAAAATAAGCAACCTTATCAAGTGCAATTATTATAACTTTGATGTTTTCAAAGATATAAAACTAACAAAGGGAACAGTGGTTACAACGTTAAAACACCCTGTATATCCAATGGCTAAGGGAAAGAGAATGTTGGATATTTATTGTGTAAACTTTCTTGGCCATTTTCCTGACAAGTCATGTCTACTGATATGGTAAATTATATATAGTCATACATTTATGGGATGAAATCAGGCTCAGTATCATCTATTTTATTTCATGTAAGCTTTATAGTGAAGAAACAAGATGTGGGTTTAAAGGCCTGATTTTATTATGTGCACAGAGGGTTGCTATATTGGGACTGATTAAAAAAACAAAGCAAAAAATAAATAAATTAAAATAGTAAAGTTGAGGTATCCTCTACAGCCCAGCTCAAGATGGAGGTCAACGAGTCAGACCTCAAGGCCAAGATCAGACTGAAGTACAAGAAGGACCTTATTCCTGCAGGAGCAGCACAAACTATCTTCTGCCAAGCCATTCTTCTGAAACATTTTGCATCACCCAGTTTTTTGTGATTAGTTATGCCTCTGATTGGTTCCTGTATTTATGTTTTGTGCTTTGGGTGTATGCTTGGTCTCTCAACAGATATGTTTATAATGTTGTAATGATAGTCAATTTATGTTTGTTTTTTATTTGAGTTACTTTTGGTTCTAGTTTCTCTTCTTGTTCTGTTTGCTTGATCATATTTATTAGAAAGCTTGCATTTGCATCCTGTCTTTCTTTTGGTCTGCCCAAGTGAAGCAGGCCTGGTGGGTTGATGAATTTTGTTTCATAATGTATATACAGTGGCATCAGATAAACACACAAATTATCTTAATATCTAAGTGGCATCCAGAGCTGGGGGTTTGATTCCCTCCTCTGGTTTGTGTATGTGAAGTTTGCATGTTCTTCGTGTACTTGGTTTGCAGTCCAAAGACAGGTTACCTGAAATTGGTTAAATAGAATTGCCAAATTATCTGTACAGTGGGTGTATGTAAGTGTGTGCCCTATGATGAATCGGCACCCTGTCCAAGGTGTCCCAGCCTCAATTCTCCTGGGACAGACTCTGTGAAAGGCCTGCGTGACCCTGTACACAGGAGAAGCAGTGTAGACAATGAATGAATGAAGAGTACATCTACATTTTTGTTCATGATCCAAAGCCTTGTAATAAAAATTGAATAAATAAATAAATAGACATTTAAAGTGACATAGCTGCAGAAAATACTTTATTACAAATGTACCTCTTCAGTACAGGAATTAACCACAAAAAGTTTCAAAACAGGGTGAACTGCATGTACTACTGCTGTTACCGAATACATGATAAAAAAAAAAAAAAAGCTAGAATAATAACTAACAATAATATGAGGCGCTTATCTTTCAGGTAAAGCAGGGTCATTGTTTATTATTACAGAAGTCAGTCTGACAGCACTTGACTTTGAAATAATTTTTTTTGGACTTCAACCGGAGACATCTCCCCATAGAGATGCAGTTCTTCGTCACATAGCCAGCTACAGCTAAGGAGAGAATGCATAATTACCAGTCAGTGTAAGTCTACAAGTTTACATGATTTTGTTTCTAATTTTCTTTCTCAGTTAGTGATGAACTTAAATATTTGCCCTCATTCTGAGTGTGCTGTGAACCATAAGTGCCTTACTACAGAGATTGTTGTATTTAAGTTTTGTTTTATATAGTTTTAATAGTATTTAAAGTATGAAAAAAGAAAACGTTATGCATTGGGACCTACTGTGTTCCTGTGCTACAGTATACTAACAGACTCAGAGGTAAAGTGATGAATAAACCTGAGTAAAGACATACTGGGTGACACTCTCACTTCAGATAAGATACAGGCATTTGTCTCATAGCAGGTTTCAATAGCAGGTGGACAGTTATCATCACTGACTCGTCTGCACCACATGCACTTCAGAGCAGAACCTGAAATAGATGGAAAACTAAAAGCTATAGTTACACTTCTAAAATCAATAGCTTTATAGGTCGTACTGTACATATCAAAAATATATGAAATAAATTTGTATAAATGGTACTAAATAATGATAAAAACAGAAATTGTCAATATTTAATGAAGCAAAAACATACATCAAATTAATAAAAAATAATAAGTATAATTATTATTAGCCTTCTTATTGTTTACTGTATTATTAGCCTGATCGTTTACACCATCTGATTAGTGTTATTGGGAAATGTGTTTCAGATTTGAATTAGTTTGTTTGTTACTTGAAGCCCAGTGTATACTCACCACCCATCAGCATCAGGACAAGAACCAGAGTTACAAACAAAATTTTCATTCTGCAGCATAAAGAGAATTATTATTTTTTAAAGTTTTGTTTAAAATTAATAGTCGCATAAATGTAAACATGCCTTGAAAGTAAACATATAGGAACAATAATCTAAATGAATAAATGTATGTGCTCCATTATCATGATATTGTCTAAAAGCTTACCTTCAATGTTTGTATGGGTAGTGAAGGAGAAAGGAGTTGCTGAGCTTCACCTGTGTATCAGTTCTGATCCCACTACTTTATCTTTCCTCCTTTAAATTCATCTGATGTGCGAGTTCCTGCCCTCCTGGGTTTCACAGTCGCTATGGCCTTTCACATCAATCAACTAGAGGATACATGATTTCACACCAATGTACAGAACAAGTCACACTGTTACAGTTACCCATGCGATTCCTTGCATTCTGTTACATGGTGACTTTTCTATGAGAATCACTCCCCTTTGTAATAATGTAGAGACTATGTGATTACAGTGATATCAAAACCAACTGTAACAAGTTGATAGTTAGCAAATGATAACTTTGATTTGTCAAGTGTTTGTTAATGTAGCCAAAATAAGATATAAAACTAACAAAGAGAACAGTGATTACAACTTCAAAACACCCTGTATGTCTGATGGATGATGGAAAATGTCAGATGAGAATGTTCAATTTCTATTTTGTTAATTTATCTGAACGTTTTTGTAAGGTCACATCCGCTGCCACAGATTCATCGTTATGAAACCCTACATGAAACATTTGAATACACTAAAATTCAAGGCCAAGTGAAAACATACATTCTATGATATCTACTGTGAATAAGTCATTCATAATAAGAATTAATGAGGAGGTTGACTTTATTTTACACTAAACAGTGAAGTAAGAAAGACATCGAACTTCCAAAAAGTTGTGTTGATGTCTATAAGCTGATATTGCTATGCAGCCAGGTGGGGGTGCCAAAGGACATCTTATTCCTATTTTTTTTTGAGAATTCTCAAGGGTTTTTCCATTAAAATTGTTTTTATATTAATCTAAAATGTGTCATTTCTGTCTAGAAATAATACACAATCTCATTTTTCTAATGCATTGCATATCATTAGATATTGAAGTTAAACATAAATAAATAAATCAATAACATTACCAAAATAAAACAAAATAAGCTAATTCACATGGAAAGGTAAAGTGACTGAAAAAGAGATAAGATTTTCAAAAAACAATATTGTAAAAGGGTTAATAAAACAGTGCAGAAGTACAGATCCTTGCAAAATGACTCAATTCCAGAGGAGCTGCAGAGATCCACAGTTGGTGGTAGGTGGTAGAATCTGTCCACACTATTAGTTGTGTGCTGCACAAACCTGGGCCTTGGTCTGGACCAACCTTAACTCATTCTTAGCGTAGTTTCAGCTCAAGACGCTAGTCGCCGCCACTGAACAGCAGTCTTTAAATAAGCGGTGTAGGGAAGCACATTATGGCACATTATCAAAGTCATATTAGTGATGGAATATACTGTAAGTGTGTTTAAGAGTTTAATTTTATTTTATATTGATACTAATAGTGTGACTTTTAATGCGCCTATTTTATAATGTGGCTAATGCATTAAAATTGGCGATCACTTTTAATATTAAACAGGTGGTAAACAATTTGGCAGCGATACAGCGTGTTGTTGTGCTAAACTGAAGACGGCGCCGTCCGCGGGGCCACGTGGTTCATGTACATTTTTCCTTTAGACAAAACTTCAGCCCTTTTCATATTTTGCCTGAGGTCGCTATTTAAAAAAAAAAAAAGGCAACAGATTATGGAGCTTCTTGACCTGCTTAGACCTGCACTTGCCAGGCCAACATGTCGTGCTTACACTCTACTGTACTCTACGTCCCGATGTCCAGCTGCTCGCTGCTTTTTGTTTAAAATATGTTTCATTGATCATTAGCCATTATCCATAACTGGATGGGGTTTTTTTTTGACACGTTTTATTTTATGATGAAATTAGATTTAGTTAAATGAGAAAATAAACTTGGGAGTTTCAAACCCCGCATCCATTCATTTTTCTGAGTGATTGTAATGTGTAATACACCTATCTCAGTTATTACCCCTATCTCACTGTCACCTATTACACCTATCTCACCTTTTACACCTATCTCACCTATTACACCTATCTCACCTATTACACCTATCTCAGCTATTACACCTATCTCACCTATTACACCTATCTCACCTATTACACCTATCTCACCTTTTACACCTATCTCACCTATTACACCTATCTCACCTTTTACACCTATCTCACCTATTACACCTATCTCACCTTTTACACCTATCTCACCTTTTACACCTATCTCACCTATTACACCTATCTCACCTTTTACACCTATCTCACCTATTACACCTATCTCACCTATTACACCTATCTCACCTATGCGGTTTGACTCGCTGTGAGATGCGGTGTTATACCCCTATATCACCTACACGGTTTCTCGCGGTGGCCATAAGTAGGGTTCATCATGATTTACCGCGGGTTTTTGTGCTGTAATTACGTTTTCATCTTTCCGCGTGAAAAATTAAACATGTTTAAAATTAAATTTAATTAAACGTGTTTAAGTTTTTTGGTGGTCCTCGCGGAAGCTTGCGGACCATGCAAAACTTTGCAGAGTGTAAGCGGAACGTCTGCAGGAAATCGCACCAGGTCATGGTGCCTAACATAGCATCTCACCGTCAGTCAAACCGCATAGGTGAGATAGGAGTATTAGGCACCGTGACCCGCCTCAAATGACCGCCTGACGCTCCGCAAAGATCTGCAACGTCCGCGAGCTTCCGCATGTTAAACATGTTTAATTTTTTTGTGTGGAAAGATGAAAATGCAATCACAGCACCAAAGCTCGCGCTGAATCATGATAACACGTATCTACAGTATGACCACCGCGCGAAACCGCATAGGTGAGATAGAGGTATTAAACCTCTACTCTGGCATCTCATCGTATTCATTCCATAAGTGCGCTATACAACCCCAACCACTGACATGCTTCACATTGTTTCTGAAGCTGGTGAAAAGTGTTGTCAGCTGTTTGTCAATCAACTATGATTGTATACTCGGTTCGTTTCACCGCGACTACAGGTTACATGAAAATATTAGCGACAGTTTGGTGATTTCATTTAAATATTTGTCTATTATCGCATCCTGTTGATAAGTTAACCCATGTCGAAATAAAGGTTATTGGAAGACTTTAGTGCAATGTTTAATTTGCATAGAAAGTGCCGTCTTTCTCAACGCTGTCATGCAAAAGGAGTCAAAAATCGATTCCTGAGCAACCGATGTCAGCTAATTCAGGACCTTCACTGTAGACAGCGCCTTGTAACGTCGGACGTAAGAGGCAGCGACTTAAGAAGACTTTTATGGAGTCACACACTTAGAAAAGTAATGACTTTACATTAGATATATCTTAAGAGTGTTCTTAGCGCGCTAAAAGTATGCGTTATCGGGAAACCAGGCCCTGGCCTTTATACAGTAAAAGAGTGGCAAGATGAAAGCCATTGTTGAAAAAAGATATAAGAGGTCAAATTTGCTGTTTGCAACCAGGCACGTAGACTACTTATGTTTTTTTTTTTTTTTTCACTTATAACTTTCCTCCAGATTTACGATGGGCCTCTTGGCTGCTTCTCTGATTAATGCTCTCCTTGTCCAGCCTGTTGGATGGCTATGCCTTGTTAGGTACTCTTTTCATTTTTGTATGATGGATTGAACAGCGCTCCATGAGATGTTTAAAGCTTGGAATAGTGTTTTATAACCTAACCCTAATTCCTAACTTCTTCACAACTTTAGCGCTGGCCTGTCTGGTGTGTTCCTTGGGCTTCATGAAACTGTTTGATTACTAATCTCCTCTAACAAACCTCTGAGGGCTTCACAGAACATCTGTATTTATACCAAGAATATAAATACAGCAGGACTAATTAGGTGACTAATTCTTTTAGTCATTAGTCATAACTTTTCATATGTGCCACTTTGTGTTGGTCTGTGACAAAATGTGGAAAAGTTCAAGGGGTATGAATATTTTTGCAAGGCACTGAATCTGTCTTTTTCTTGCTCAAAAACAGTTATATGAAGAATCTTCGGGGGGGATATGAAGTTGGTAAACATTAAAAGAATAATTTAATTATGACAGATAAATATGCTCGTTACCTTTAAGCATAAAAACTAAAGCAAGTTTAATAAAAAAAAGTATTCATTTATTTTCACTTTAATGAAGATAAAATAGTTTGCCAAAGTAATGTTATAACTACAGTGTGGGTGCAAAGGGTCAGAGTAAGGAACCTAACATGAAGGTTGAGAATCTAGTACATTAAAAGCTTTATAGCTTTATAGCTTTGATATTTAGTTCTATGGTTGTTCTCTGATGCACAGATGGCTTCAAGGCGACAACTGTTTTCCTTCGTTTTATCATTAATAGTTGAAATGTCTTCATTGTACAGGACCTAATTTCCAGTTATATGTTGTGTTGATTTCATCACATCTTTCATCACCTTCAGGACAGACTCCTGAAGGATGAATCTGTGAGTCTGATGCTGAGCCACGCTGGCTCTCTCACTCTAAACACCCAGGAGCATTCAGCATCTGAACAGCATTTCTGATTTTCTTCTGGAATTCACCAACAGCCTCGATCTGCTTTCCTATTTTCTGGATACCTTCACGTGTCTGCTTCAGCTTCTTATCTTTCTGACTGATATAGTTTTTGAGTGGGAGATCTTGGACTCATAGTGAAAAACTTTGTGTTTGTATTTATTGGAATTTCTCACCTCATCTTCAGCCAGACTGCCAGCATGCACTGCTTAATCCAGTTCAACTGCACCACCAACCAACATTGCAGATCCTGTGCAGGAAAAGAACACATTAAAAATCCAGAAGTAATACTAGCTAAGGAAAGGTTATGATTAGTCAATGCAAATTTCAATTCAAATATCTAAAGTTTGATTTGTATCATTCATCTCCTGTTCTACAGTAGTTTTCCTCATCTTGTGTATGTCTCTCTAAATTCCCATCCAGACCCTTTTAACCCTGAGCTGGCCATCTGTTCTGAGCTCTGCAGGTGCTGATAAGCATGAACTATCTGCTATCTGATGTAGTGAAGGAGAAAGGAGTCTCTGAGCTTCACCTCTTTCAGCTTAGTGAAGAGTGTTTTTGAAAAATTCCTTTTAATCTGCAGCATAAGTGTGTGGGGGCAGGAGTGTTAAGAGGGGTTGGAGATTTAACTGTCTATAAATCTCACTGTGAGTTTACATATCACTTTACATATTCTCCATTTATGCTGACAGAGCTGAAAGAAGACTGTCCACATCTTTGCTGATAACTATTCAGGTATCAAGGTTTGCTTCTATTTTATTATTTGTCAATGAAGTGTCAGTACTAGAATTTTGACTATTCTCACAGCATTTGAAATACAGTTTATTTAAAAAAATTAAAATATCATGCAAAAGTGCTAAATTTTTTTAATTATGGGGAAAAAACACTTTAACTGAAGAAACATCATACACATAGAAAGAAAAAAAAATCATAGACAACAAGGGGAAAATGATACATTCACAAGGGAAAAATAATATACTTACAAGGGAAGTATATCATTTTATGATTGATATATTATGAGGGAGCCCAGAGCTTCCAAAAACTATTGTGAAATAATATTTTTCCTTCTAAAATAAAAATGTATGCCATAGAGGGCTGATTTAGTCATAAGCAAATGTGACAAAGTTTCCACAAGTATTCTTCAGCTTTCTCAGTACAACCTAACAGCTGATTATTTTCAAGCAAAGAATTTTCACCATACTGACTGCATTTGCATTTTTGTTTATGTCAGATGTTTCCCAAGTTCCCAAGATGTTTGGAGATGTTTGGAGATGTTTGGAGATGTTTGGAGAGTACTGTGAGTAAAACAGCTGTTGGGTTTTACTGAGAATGATGGAGATGTTGTCTGGTATTTTTGTCACATTTGATCTTTTCTATTTTCATGCAAAGCCTACATCAGATTTTAACAATTTCTAAGGCATCGTCACTGATTGCCATCAGACTTTTCTAATGACATCAGAATAACAATAGGTTCAGGATGAGCGAGAGAGAGAGAGAGATTTCAGTACAGTGTCTTAATCCGTTTTGATGAATATATGTGGATATTGCATGCTTGCGTGTGTGTGTATTTTCCAGATGACGCAGGTTCAGAGATTATCCTGTTTATGATACAGAGAAGGTAAGTGAATTATACAATACTAAGAAAATATGTAATATAACTTAATGGTTTTTGCGATTTTGTACATAGTGATGACTTTTTGTTTGCAATCTGTTTTTCCTTCTTTTATTCATTTTCTTTGATTTCTGTTCCATTATGCTGCAGAATTAATTTGTCTTTTGGGTGCTGTTGGATTTTGGCATCTCTGTTTGATTCTACCTTTTAAAGTGTTTGTTAAATAATAACCCATTTGTGCTGCTGTTACAGTAAATTGCTAAGTAACAGATTGGTGTGATGATGGAGAGTTCCTGCTACCACCTTCCAGTAAAGGATTTATTTATTTATTTTATCTCCTTTACCATAAGAAATGATCAAAGTTGCAGCTGATAGTAACAGCTTATGAACAGTGACATATACAGCGTACACGGCTGTAAAAGGGAAAATTAGTAACACTTGAGAAGGAGTCTCCACTTTACCGCTGACTCCTACAGCGATGTGTAAAGTCAGCGGTAAAGCTCAACATGAAATTTTCCCGCATCATCGGTACGGAGGGGTTTTATTAATTAACTAGTTAGTACAATAAAGTGTTTGCTGCAAACGAGATAATTGATTATTTGTTTGCTTGTTTATCTAACATGGCTCCATAAAAATGTGACATATTCTTTAATGAATCAAAACCTTAAATACCCTCATCATACCAAATACCCTCGTTTATCAATAACAGCATTGCACAGTGTTTATCACATAGCACATACAGTAGGCTGTGTGTGTGTGTGTGTGTGTGTGTGTGTGTGTGTGTGTGTGTGTGTGTGTGTGTGTTTTGCTAGATGATGTCCTGTTCCAGTCTGCAATCTCCACGACTGTCATTCCTGCAGACGTTGTTCTCTCTCTTCCTGTCCTTCATCTCTCTGTTTGCGTCTAACTGGTGCTCGGGGGTCGAGAAGGTCCCGAAGCCGCTGTGTTCTCTTCTGCGACGGCGCACCTGCACACCGTCTGACCTGTTCACCAACGGCTCTGCCCAGTTCACCTGGGAAACCGGGGATGACCGCTTCATCTTCCCTAGTTTCCACGCTGGGATCTGGAGCTGCTGTGAAGAGAACATACATAAGGATGAGTGGGGTGAGAGGGCATGGGGCAAAGAGCAAGGGGTCAGGGGTTACACGGGGGTTGGAACAGGTATCGGGGGTGACAGTGCTGTACAGAGAATTTAGCCTCATGCTCTGATTTGTGAACTTGTGGATTTGTGTGTGTGTGTGTGTGTGTGTGTGTGTGTGTGTGTGTGTGTGTGTAAAGAGGATTATAATTTGCAACAGCTGGTGAGATATTTTCCTGGAAAATATAAAACTTTGTTTAAGGTAGAGGCTTAAAATTTCCAACCTGTGTGTGTGTGTGTGTGTGTGTGTGTGTGTGTGTGTGTTTTCCTCACTGTGATCTGCTTATTTTTGTTGCAGAAGAAAATTGTCGCAATTTCATTGCTCTGACACCTCCATCAGAGAAAGGTGATTACATGCGCACACACACACACACACACACACACACACACACAAAGGTTTAAAGTTTTAAGCCTCTCTCTCTCTCTGCAGGGATTTTCTGGCTGTGTGTGCTGCTGGAGTTGATGTACATCAGTTTGTTGTGTATCAGTTGTGTGCTGCTGATGGTTCAGTTGGCATTTTCTGAGTGGAAGCCCTCGCTTCATCAATGGGGGGAGTTACTCAATGCTTATGCTGCTGTCTTCACCGTACTGGGAGGTACATACACACACACACACACACACACACACACACACACACACACACACACACACACACAAGCCCTAACTAATTAATAATGTGTGTGTGTGTGTGTGTGTGTGTGTGTGTGTGTGTGTGTGTGCTGTCAGGTCTAGTAGGAATGGTAGGTCACATAATGTTCATGCAGGTGTTCCAGGTGACAGCGTCCAGCGGCCCAGAGGATTTTAAACCACACCGTTACGGATACTCCTGGGCTTTTTAGTGAGTTTCACACTACAGCCTTCACATTTACATTCCTTCTGTTTTTTCTGTTCTGTTTTGAATCATCTTCACTAAACCCTTATCACTCCAAATCTACATGTTGATACATCGCTGCTCAATCTTACACAGGTACACCTCTCTCCCTCTCTCTCTCTCTCTCTCTCTCTCTCTCTGTGCCAGCATGGCCTGGGTAGCCTTCACCTGCTGTATGATCGCCGGAGTTTCCACTCTGAATAATTACACCAAGAAAGTGCTGATGATTGGGACAAAGCCAAAGCCTGACTTCCACACCTCTATGTCATTGTACTACCCCCCTGTTCCACCTCCTCCTTCTTGCCCTCCTCCACCTCCTCCACTCTCACCACACTTATGCCCTCCATCTCCCTCTCCCATGGTCCCTCATGCCCCTCCGTCTCCAACCAACTCTGCTCCCTGTCTCTCTTCCTCACCTTCTGTCTCTGTCCTTCATTCACCTCACTGTCCTTCTCCTCCTCTTTCACCTGCTCCTTCCATCACTTTATCTATCGCTCCCTCCATCCATACGCTCGCTTGCTCTCCTTCCCTGCCATTTGATGAAGAATACAGCTTCCTCTAATGTTTTATTAGTTTAATTTTGACCTTTATTGTAGTCATTCATGTGTATGAACACCTGCTAGATTAATCACACACTATGTTTATTGTGGTGTTTTAGATTTTGTAAATCAGAGTGGTGGGGGTTCTAAGACAGCTTGTACACTATATACCAAGTTACTTCATGTGATATGCATTAATGATATCAGCAAGTGAATAGATGAAGATTCTGTTGTAACTGTTACTAAATGTAACTTTATTGATTAACAGTTTGCAGTTCCTCTAAAGGATCCATATTACAAATGATTAATTAAATAAATAAACGAACTCACGCACACCTCGGACTTGCACACATGGAACCCGTGGAACATTCTCTCTCTCACAAAATTAAACATTGCTGTGAAATATGACATGAAACATATGAAGAAATGAACAGTTTCAAACGAGATTCCCAATGTTCTAATTAAAGTTGGATTTGAAACTACAAATAAATTACTTGTTTTTTTGTTTTTTGTTTTACTTTATAGTTCTATTAAAGTATGTGGACAAATGACAAAATTCAGAATCCTAATTATACAGTGCACAAAACATGGCACTATATGTCAAGAAATTTGAAGCAAAATATTATTCTTTAAAAAATCCTAAAATGTGATTTTCTGAATTATTTTCTTATTTTGTCTCTCATAGTTGAGGTATACCTATGATCATTACAGGCCTATAAAAATTTCGGGCCTCTCTCATCATGTTACGTGGGAGAACTTGCACAATTGGTGGCTGACTAAATGCGTTTTTCCCCATTGTATTACAATAGTATTGAAAAATACATAAGGAATTGCTGCTTTTTATACGGTATATTGAGAAATATATTTAAATATATATCTTAATAAATGTAATTTTATGTTTAACAATATACTTCATTATATATTGAATTTAATTAAATATCTATCTATCTATATTTTTTTTATTATTTATTTATTTTTTACAATATGATTATGCAATATGCTATAAGACCATAATGAGATTAAGGCCAGATATAAATGAGATGTATGAAACACAAATGAGAAATATTAGAGTTTTATTCCAAACATATATAAAATCCTCAATTAACAGCATACAGTGATGAGCCGCAACAAACACCACCTGAGAGCAGTCAGTGTCCATACTGACCTCTGTTCACCACAACATTAAACCCAGCAGGTTAACAATATTAAAAATATTACAGTTTATTGTAATAATGCTCACAGCGATCTACGAAAGGACAGATCTCCATTAATTTGTAGAACGAGCCCATGCGTTAAAATAAATACATAAATGAAATAAACTTAAATCTGCAAAATATAATATACCTTTTTTTATTGTGTAATATACCTTTTTTATTATCTTCCTTTGTGAATCTCTTTTTAACTGCTGCTTGAATGCTTTTTTCCTCTTCTTGAGCAGCAGCAGGATTAATGGCAAGCAGTTTTTTATCAATCTTCTCCACTTATTCAATACATTTCATCTTAAACTCCTCCTCATTATTGAGGACAATGTGTAAGCCATAGATGCCATTCTGAGCTTTATCACTGGAGTTTTGTAACTGCTGATGGCTTGTGTTTGTCCATGATCATCAATTTTCCAGAGAGCTGAAATGATCCATGATGTACTTGGTCGACACCTCGGTGTAAATTGCTGAAATTATGTAGACAAGACTTGTAAGAAAACGATTTTGTCTTCTCAGATGTGTTGATAAAATCTTATCAATCTCTTAGATCTTACAGGTTCTTCTTTATGTTTTCTACACACATGTTTTCTTTTTAGCATTTACCTAATCGAGTGTGGTTCTGTTAAAGAATTATTTACATTCTTCTTTGTGCATAATTTTGGGTTTGGGTGTCAGGGCAGTAGACTTTCCAGTTGATTGTCTTCTCCTTCACAAACATCTGAATGTTCTCTGTGCACTTAAGAATTTCTGCAGGCTTGCTGTAAATATGGATTTCCTCAATACGAGCAGCTGCAGATTTTGGCCCTTAAAACTGACCTGCTGAATATGAATTTTGTTTTGAAGCACTAGAGAATTGAGTCAGTGGTTGAGATATCATGGATGTTAGTCCATTAATAAGAGTTGTAAAACTCTCAGAAAAGCTGGGCATTTCATGGCTTTTTCTGATGATATTTTCGCATCTTGTAATTATCCAGTTTCTTCTTATTATCATCAACATAGTTTCTCTCCATTAAAGTGCGCAGCATTTATACAAGCTTCCAGCAGTTCTTGGATAATATTGATAACATCAGTAAATAATTTTTTTTCTGTTGCATTGCCAGCTCAAGACTGTTCTCCAGCTGCTCAGGGAGGTAAGCTTGAACAACCTCATTATTGTGACACATTCTAAGCCTCTCCAAAGCCTGGTTGTTTTACAACAACCAGGATAAGCCTATTTGTCTCATTATTTTGCTGAAACGTCTCCGATCCTGGAGGCAGCTAAAATTGGTAGAAGCTACGTGGTGAGTAATAAAATAAGAAAAGAAAAACTAAGGTCTCCACACACACAGCAATAATTATAAGTCTCATTGGCCTCTGTTTCCATGGTCATGGTGCTAAATATAGGAGTTGATGGCAGATAATCTAGTTTGTTCTATTAAATAAAGCTCTAAAATATTAAATAAAGTACTTGGTTTGCAAGCGCTTCTGCTGTCAGAGCTGTTTCTTTTGTTATATAATAAAGTTTTATTATGCATGGTAGATGCATCACTTCATGCACTTCCCTTCTTACCTGGCTACACTCATCACTCTACATTTAGGCATTTGGCAGACGCTCTTATCCAGAGCGAGCATTTTTATCTCATTACACATCTGAGCAGTTGAGGGTTAAGGGCCTTGCTCAGTGGCAACTTGGTGGTTGTGGGGTTTGAACCTGGGATCTTTCGAACCGTAGTCCAATGCCTTAACCACTGAGCTACCCCTGGCCCTACTCTAGAATAGGTTCAATCTGAATTAATCAGACCACGTGACCTATTCCATTTCTCTGAAGTCTAATTGTTATGTTCTCAAGCTTTTTTCTCAATAAAAGGTGTATTTCTTATGTACACACAGCTGTTAAATCTCTGAGTTCTCATCACATTGTGTGTATATGGAAATGCTCTTACTTTCACTCTTAAACATAGCTTAGATTTCTACGGTCCATTGTTTACAATGCAACCCACATCTCCACCCCCACCCCAACCATTTTTGTTTTAAAATAAAATTAAAAGATGTGAATTAAATTAAAGAAATGGTTTAAAGTAATACTTCAATTTGGTAAAGGAAATGGAGTGCTTGATATTCAGTGAGTCGAGTGAAGTTGATTACGATTAAAAAAACCAAGTGGGTGATGTCAAAATGGCTAAAGTTTTGCGGGACGGAAACCTTTATATACCTTTAATATGCAAAAATGAAGATCAAAGAGAATGGGCCTGTAGAATTTAAGAGATAGGATGGCATAAAGTAAGTAGTGTTAGTCGCGTGGAGAAGAGAAACATGTGGAATAGGGGGGTGATTTGGGGGATTCCTGTTGATGTTAATGTGGATCAAATAAAAGCAAACTTAAAAGGAAGCAAAGTGAAAAATGCCCGAAGATTGATCAGCTTTAAGAATGGGGTGGGGAAAAACAGATGGTCTAATAATTGAGCAGTTGTTGGATGAGTTTGATCTGGTATGCATTAATGATAGGAGAAGCACAAGAATAGATGTTCACACAGTTAAAAGCTCAGCACTTGATTTAACACTGGTGTCAGAAGAGGTGGCAGGTATTCGTGAGTGGAAGACTCTACTATGGGTAGTGATCATTTTCCTGTTTTATGTAAGTTATATGTGAGGAAGGATGAGAGGGAAGAGGGAAGAGAGAATAAATGGATATTTAATAAGGCTGTGTGGGAAAAATGTTAATACTTATGTGAGGTGGCGAGTAGTGAAATTGATCAAAGTCAGGATATTGATGAAATTAATGAAAAATTTAAAGAAGTAGTGCTTAGAGAGGCTGACTTATGTCTACCAAAAAGCAAAAGTAAAAATAATAGGAAACCTGTTCCATGGTGGACGGAAGAGTATGGGAAAAGCATTAAGGTAAGAAATAAGGCATTTAAAATGCTGAAGAATAATCTTAACTTCCAAAGATTAATAAAGTACAAAAAGGCCCAAGCTCAAGTTAGGAAAGTAGTAAAAAAGGCAAAAAGAGACAGTTGGAGAGAATATTGCAATAAAATAGGTAAAACGACTCCAGTAGGAAATGTGTGAAGAATGATAAGGAAAATAGGGGGATCGAGGGAAATGAAACAGCAGATATGTTGGCTAAGCTAGCTTTGAAACTCGACAGAATTATGGAAGTGGCAGTAAGTAAAGCTGAAGTTAAAGCAAAAATAAAGAATAATATTATGAAGACATGGCAGAGACAACGGGATGAAGAGAAGAAAGGGTGACACTTATACAATATTATACAAGAAGTAGGGAAAATGAAATCTATATGGTCGATGTACTGGAGAAAGTAGTATTATCTCAAGGTTGGGATTGGGACATACGAGAATAAATAAAACTAGGTATTTATCAAAAAAGCACCCTTCAGGTACTGTATGTGTGATTGTGGAAGTGGAAAGGAATCAGCTGAACATGTGATTAGTGAATGTGTCAAATATGCTTATCATAAGATAAAATTATGAGAGGAATTAAAGAAGTTTGGGGAAAACATGTTGAACCTTAAAAATCTCTGTAAAATTGGAGAGCAGATAATGGGAGCTTTGTTTAACTTTTTGAAATAAACTGGTTTAATATGGGGAAGTTATTATAAAGGTAAAAAGAAGGTAAAGTAAAGTTGTTTTTTTTGGGATGATTTCTATCGGGATAAGATTCTTATATTTCTGGCCCACACTCCAGCACAGATTCTCTCGCGTTTTATTTCTGTGCTTTCACTTTGCCAAGTTCGTTTGTTTCTTTGTTTTCACGTCTCTTGATTCGGACTGTGGCTTTGCTGCTTGATTTCCCAGCTTCTGATCTCGCGCTCCCTTGTTTTTGACCACGGTTTTCGTTTTACTTTTATTTGAACTGTCGCTTTGCTGCTTGACTTCCTGGTTACCGATTTAACCTTTCCTCTTTTTGACTACAGCTCTCGTTTTGCGATTTGGTTTAGACGCATTCTGACTGCGCTCCTGTTTAAAGTTGCTGTCACTCATCTGCATCTGGATTCACCTCGTTCCGCTCCGCCCAGTGACAATTATCTCATTATACATCAGAGCACAAACACTAACATTTCATCATGATTTTCCTCTTTTTTAGTGACATTGCCTCCATATAATAACTGATAAAAGGAGTTTATCTGTTTCACTGGCACCAGCAGGAGGTCGAGCATGAACAGATACTGCATATTTTATCCCCTTGAATTTTATTTTCATTTGAGATATACAGCCACAAAAAATTGCAGTGCAAAAAAAAAGTAAATTATTGCAACAAGTTTTTGTTTAGTTCATGTAATTTGATATACTACCCAGATAGCACACACACGTCAAGGAGGCGTCTATGCAACGTTGTTTTTTTTTTTATGTCTGGCAGAGGTCGTTTTCTCATCTGGCAGATGTCGCCGAGACGTCTGTGCCCGATGATAGAACGACGTTTAACCTCTGTATTTAAGACATATATGAATTAAAATGTCCCTGATCCGCTCTTTAGACGATGTTAATCAGATGTTTATACATCTACCAAAGGTCTGATTCATGTTGGATAGACGTCGTTTTATTAAAACACCCCCCTCCCATTATTTGAATTAAATAATCACAACTTCACAACTCATGAGAACAGACCAAAACCAGAACCGAACCGCAGATTACACTGCGTTCCAAATTATTATGCAAAAAGTGTTTAGGCGTGATAAGGTAAGATTTTTTTTGTTTGTCAGTTGAACTCATGGATGGTGATGTGTGTCGGGGCTCTTTATATCACTGAAAGCAATTGCAGACACCTGTGCTAATTATTTTGGCAGGTGTGTCCAATTAAAGGCAACACTACTTAAGAAGGCTGTCCCACATTATTAAGCAGCCTACATTTTCAACCAACATGGGAAAGAAAAAGGACCTGTCGGCTGCTGAGAAGCATCAAATTGTTGAGTGTTTAGGTCAATGCATAAGAACAATCAACATTGCCAAGATCATGCCAAGATGATTCATCGCGATCATCGCTCAATCAAGAAGCATGTAGCTGATTCAGAGCACACACATGTGTGTTGCTGATAAGGGAAGATTGAGGACTCTTTCCAAAAGGCAATTACATCGGGTTAAAAGAGCAGCTGCAAAAATGCCTTGTCGTAGCAGCAGACAAGTTTTTGAAACTGCTGGTGCCTCCAACGTGCCCCGAACAACAAGATGCAGGGTCCTCCAGGTTTGGAGCTGTGCATAAGCCATCCTTTCGACATTCCCTATCCACTGCACACAAGCAGAAACGGCTCCAGTGGGCCAAACAATACATAAAGACTGACTTCAAAACTGTTTTGTTCACCTATGAGTGCCGTGCAACCCTCGATGGTCCAGATGGATGGAGTGGTGAATGGCTGGTTGATGGCCACCCCATGCAAACAAGGCTACGGCGCCAACAAGGAGGAGGTGGAGTAATGTTTTGGGCTGGAATCATGGGGAGAGAAGTTGTCGGCCCCTTTAGGATCCCTGACGGAGTAAAAATGACATCATTAAAATATGTGGAGTTTCTCAAAGCGCACTACCTGCCATGGTTCAAAAAGAAGAACCGTGCATTCCGCAGCAAGATCATTTTCATGCATGATAATGCACCGTCTCATGCTGCAAAGGACACATCTGCATCTCTGGCTGCTATGGCCATAAAAGGGGACAAACTTATGGCATGTCCCCCATCCTCCCCTGACCTCAACCCTACTGAGAACCTCTGAATCATCATCAAAAGGAGTGTCTATGATGGTGGGAGTCAGTTCACATCTAAGCAACAGCTCTGGGAGGCTGTTCTGTCCTCAGGCAAAACAATTGAAGCAGATACCATCCAAACCCTGACAAATCCAGTGGATGGGAGAGTTCAGAAGCTCCTTTCGAACAAGGGGTCGTATGGGCAAATGTAACATCACCTATGATAAAGTTTTGACTTGAATACTGTTTGATTTCAGTTACCTTTCAGTTTGTAATAACCTGCTAATGCTTATAATTTTACAAATGACCATTTTTTGTTCTTTATAAAAATGAAAAGTTTGGAAACTCTGCTGTGCATAATAATTTGGAACATGCATTTGAGTGCATTTTGAGTGTTTTATTTTTTTATATATACTGTTATCACTGGGCAGTTTGTTCAAAAACCTTTCAATTGTACTCTAATAGTTGATGACTGGAAAATTACAATGACTGCAATTCATATATGTAATAACTGTCATATAAATATAACCGTCGGTATTTTAAGTGTGATTAAAAATACAAGAAATAGCTTAAACCAAAATAACGTGACTAAACATCGCTAAACAGAAGGTGACATTTATGTTCAGTATTTCGTTTCTATTTAGAAAGAAGGGAATTAATTCCTGCTTACCTTTCCACACGCCCGCCAAACGTTTGTCTTCTCAACAAACTGTTCTTCTTTTTCTTTGGAGTTTAACGGCGGCTTGCATCCGTAAGTGTTGCACTACCGCCACCTTCTGGTTGATTCTCCTTTGGTGTTTCTCCACTCTATTTCCAGATTATTTATATATATATTTCCCGTCCATATACCAGGAAATTTCGGATGATAAAGATACGTCGTATAGACGTCGTATAGATGTAAAGACGATGTATCATGTAACAGCTCAAACAGGCGATCTACAGATGATTAAAATACAACTATAAAAAAACAAACGCGATGTTTACCAGATGATACACACTTTAGCAGACATCTCCTGCACAGACAGGAGACGCAGAAATCTTGATTTTCTCTGCCTGCAGGACAGAACATTACCCCCGTAAGACTTTAATTAGCTTGCTAATTGTCAATTGGTTCATGTTAGCTGACCCCTGCAATCTGTCACTCGTTGATGTTAAACAGGCTTGATGACTATCAATGTTGCTATGACAACAGAGAAACGGTTACAGTTAATCTCTCTTTCTCTTTTTTTTTTACTTTTTATTTCATAGTACAAAACACTGTTTACTATACTTCATTATTGTATTCCAGTGTTTGTGGGCGCCAGTGTTCTGCCAATCCTATCAGTTTTTGTTATTTTGCTATCATTCATATTTTGTTAATTATGCACTGGGAGCATTATTTAATAGGGATTTTTGCCTCAGAATATACTGCCCCTAAAATATATGTAACATTAGGCTGTGTTCTGGTAAAGCAATGTGAAATTGCCAGAAGGCCTCAGAAAACAGGAAGATTTGGCACGAATAAATGGATTTAATAATTTCTTGAATAACATATTCAGTGTGCCTGTCAAAATGATTTACGGTAAAACTGACGAATTTGTGAAACAATTGTAACGCTTAGAATTCAATGCAATATAACAGGACACCATAGGCATAATTGACTTAAGTTTGTGTGGTGAGGATTCAAAATCTCTCTCTCTCTCTCTCTCTCTCTCTCTCTCACACACACACACACACACACACACACACACACACACACAGGCATTTAGATTTTGGTTATTACTTATTCACATTCATTACTTGAGTAGAAGTATAGATACTAGGGTTTCAAAACTACTTAAAGTATAAAAGTAAATGTAATGTGAGGGGGAAAAGCATTAAGGATAAAAGCTTAGGCTGTGCCACGGGCCTATATACTGCACTAACACCTCATTAAAAAAAAAAAGAAAAATGTGTTGTTTTTTTGTTGTATTTTTTAACGGCCATAGTGATTTGGGATTCTGTATACGGCAATTGAAAAAGAATGCATTTTAGTACAATGCAAATACATTAAAGAACCATATATGTGTACTAGGGGCCAGGGGTAGCTCAGTGGTTAAGGCATTGGACTACGGTTCGGAAGATCCCAGGTTCAAACCCCACAACCACCAAGTTGCCACTGTTGGGCCCTTGAGCGCGGCCCTTAACCCTCAACTGCTTAGATGTGTAATGAGATAAAAATGTAAGTCGCTCTGGATAAGAGTGTCTGCTAAATGCCTAAATGTACTGAGCATTAACATGTTTCATGGAGGAGAAGATATGATAACTAGTTGCCTATAAGTATTTTAATGGTGCAAAAAGTCAAACGTCAGAGGCGTGTCATCGTTAACCTTTATTGGAATGTAAATGTACATCCAAGCTTAGCTGCAGGAATCTGTGAGGGCAACATACAAGAATATTATTGTACCCAGGGCAGGCTTAGTAACAATTACCCTTGTGTGGTTGTCTACAATAAACATTAGTGCTGTCAGAATGAAGGATTAATACAAGTGATATATATATCATTCCTGTTACTTTCCTGGTGCTTGGTTGTGCCATTTCGCTCGAATCTTGAGTCTCTATCACGGACATCTTCATCTACTTATCACAACCTTATCAACCGAAAATGCTAATTTATTCAAACCTCCTTGCTGGAGTGTGTGACGTGACGTCATGTGCAGGTGTGATGGCAACAGTGACATCATTACTATACTATTACTTACAAGGGCAGAATGGAGTAATAACACAAATAGGCTGAGGCAGATTCTACAGAGCAGGATCTCTCTGTGACATTAGATATCTTTTCTGCAGAACAAAACTATCCAGCACTGGTCCCGTTTTAACATACAAACACTGTTTATGACTTTTAAGGAAAGGAGGCCTCGCTATATCATAGCAACATTACAAAAAGTCCTATACAGGAGCACACTACTTTAAATAGTTAATGTCAAAAATATAAAATGCCTTGAAGCACACATCAACCGCCCTAAGTAGTGTGCATTGCTCCAGAGCCTGTCCCACCAGAATGAAGAATGCCTGAGAGCAGCGCTGATCATCATCTCCCAACGTCAGGATGTACAGTAGGGGTACGGCCTTGACCCTTCAGCCTGCTGGAGGTATTCCACCATGTTGGTGCCAACCTTAGAAAGAAAAAAATTAAAGAAAGTAAACATTTTGTTAAATAGCAAAGATTAAACTGAATAAGACTATCAATTTTGTGTGTAATAGAATTGATATGACAAAAAAATGACAAAGCTGTCCATTAGGATATGATATAGGTAACCTGAAACAAAAACATGGAGACAGCTACTTTGAGTAGAAAACATTTTTTAGTGTGTAAGAAATCCAAAACCTGCCTTATAGTTCTTTCCCTAAATACTGTACATGTTACAACAAATACAGCATACCAATGATTATGAATTGCCCGAGGGAAATGACTTTTTTTGTTGAATCCCCTGTTTTAATGATGAATTTCTGTACGTGTTTTCATGTATGAATTTTTTAATACATGTTTTCAATAAAGTACTTAACAGCCAGATTTATAACAATCCTGATTTAAATAGTGTAACAATCATTCAAATCATTCTACTGTAACTATGCAGGACACCTAAACATTTAAAAATGTAAACTAAATTTAGCCCAAAATGCTAGTACATAGGCTGTACATAATGCCTACTGGCAGATATTTCCTTGTGGTTTGGTTGTCTTCACATGCTGTAAATGTTTTTTCTAATTTCTAATTAAGACTATTTTTTTTTAAGAGGGCTTTTGGGATAATGCCCGACAAAAACTCTATATAATGCTATGTAAGATATTTATTATAATTGAATTTTAATTCCTAATGCATTAATCTCTATTAAGTGTGCTAAAAGGGCAATATGAACCAATAATAACACATCATAAATTGTTGTATAACTACAGATAAAGATGAATGAGTCTGTGGAAAACAGTGAGAATCAACTGGCAACAGTCAACTGAACATATCAAATACGTCTTTAATTTACCTTGGTACAATAAAGGTGTGCTCTGTCCTAACACAGACACACTGACCATTTCTTCGCCTGCACAGACAGGAGACGCAGAACTCTTGATTTTTCTCTGCCTGTAGGACAGAACATGAACCCCCGTAAGACTTTAATTAGCTTGCTAATTCTCAATTGGTTCATGTTAGCTGACCCCTGCAATCTTTCACTCGTTGTGAAAGATTGCAATCTTTGTTGGTAAACAGGCTTGATGACTATCAATGTTGCTATGACAACAGAGAAACAGTTACAGTTAATCTCTCTCTCTCTCTCTCTCTCTCTCTCTCTTTTACTTTTTATTTCATAGTACAAAACACTGTTTACTATACTTCATTATTGTATTCCAGTGTTTGTGAGTGCCAGTGTTCTGCCAGTCCTATCAGTTTTTTATTTTTATTTTTTTTATGCACTGGGAGCATTATTTGAAAGGGATTTTTTGCCTCAGAATATACTGCCCCTCATTTATGCAAGAAATATTCATTCATTAATCTTTTTACCTGTTACAGGCAGAAGGTGGGGTACCCAAGGGACATTGGGCAAAGGGTGGTATTTGGCAGACACTCTCATCCAGAGTGACTTACATTATTATCCCATTATACATCAGAGCAGTTGAGGGGTGGGGGCCCAAACAGTGGCAACTTGGTCGTGCTGGGGTTTGGATCTTCTGATAAGTAGTCAAATGCCTTAACCCAATCAATCACAGGGCACACACACATACACACAAAGGCAATTTTGGGAACACCATTTAACATGGTTTACATGTTTTTGGCAATGGGAGGATACCAGTGTATTATAAAGCTAGAAGATTATGTAAAAAAAATAATGAATTTGTCTTACAAATTAATTGAAATAAATTCTATAGCCAGTGTGCAGAGGATTTTTGCTTTTTTGCTTTTATTTGTCATAAAATGTGATCTTTATCTAAGGCAAATATTGACAAATACAATCTGCCTAAATTAATAACACCCAAAAAAAATCTGATCGTTCATGTCTTTATTGAGAAAAACCACGAAACCCCATAGTGCTAGTGAAAAAAGTATGTGAATCCTTGAGTTAAGCTGTGGACTAGAGCTCCTTTGTTGTTGTTGTTTTTTTTTGTTTGTTTCAATAACGTTTTATTGGCAATTCAATTATGAAAATGAACAATTGCAACACTTCAAGAGTTGGGGGAAAAAATTATATATATATATATATATATATATATATATATATATATATATATATATATATATATATAATATGGCGCAATCCAGTGTCTTCTTGTGCCAGGCCCAAGTCTGGATAAATGCAGAGGGTTGTGTCAGGAAGGGCATCTGATGTAAAACATTTGCCAAATCAATGATGCGAATCACAAATATAATTCTCTTTAGGAGCGACAAGGATGGATAGAATCAAGAATGAGTTCATCAGAGGGACAACCCATGTTAGATGTTTTGTAGATAAAGTCAGAGAGACCAGATTGAGGTGGTTTGGACATGTTCAGAGGAGAGATGGTGAATATATCACCATCGGAAGGATGCTGAGGTTGAGAAGGATGCTGAGGTTGGAACTGCCAGGCAGGAGGTCTAGAGGAAGACCAAAGAGGAGATTTATGGATGCAGTGAGAGAGGACATGAAGTTAGTTGGTGTGAGAGAAGAGGATGCAGAGGATAGGGTTAGATGGAGGCAGATGATTCGCTGTGGCGACACCTGAAAGGGAACAGCCGAAAGACAAAGAAGAAGATAAAAGTAAACCTGGGCATAAAGGAAAATTCACATTAAAAAGTATGGAAAGAAAATTTATCACATGGTGCCAAAAACTCAAGATGAATGGGCATTCCCAAAACATGTGTTTGTGATCCCCTATAAAGCTTGTCATTGTCAAGCTTTTATCATTAGACAATTTTAGCCCATAAGCTTGTGGTGTTAAATATACTCTATGAATGAACTTAAAGTGTATCAACTGATGGGCCAGACATTTAGATCAAGTAGAAATATTATTTCAAATAGTCTCCCAATCAAGGTCAACACCAAAAACTCTAAGCTTTTTGGACCAGACTAAAAGAGAACCTATGACATGATCTTTACGAGTACTGAACAAATTATACAAATAAGAGACCAAACCCTGAGTTGGAGATTTCTGTAGATGTTGAAGCAGGGGATGGTTTTCTAATTTAGCATCCCAGGAAACACCATACGCTCTAAGGACTAGAGCTACTTTGTCTTAGCTAACCAATAAAAAACTTTTTGAGTTTGCTTTACACAACGTGAATTCACTAATGTGACCCATGCCTTACCAAAAAAGACCAATGATCTATGGTCAAGAATTGATGATTTACATAAAGCTGCAAAGGCCTACAAATTTAAATTAATTCAGTTTTATTTACATAGTGCTTTTAACAATGCTCATTGTCTCAAAGCAGCTTCACAAAATTAATAATTTTAGAAATTTTAAAGAATATTTATGGAAATGTGTATGAGCAAGTAAATATGTGTACAGATCATAATGATCAGATTGTCCCTTATGATCAAGATAAGAGTGCCAGCAACAATGGTAAGAAAAAAATCCCTAAAATAGCAATAGGAAGAAACCTTGAGAGGAACCAGACTCAACAGGGAACATATTCTGATTTGGGTTTTAACAGATAGCAGAAAATGTATGCTGTAATGCTGTGTTAGGCAGCTGGAAGTTCAATATAACAGAAGATGTCTAAGTTAACATGGAGTCCAGTTCAGTTCGGCATCAGGATGGCACCAGAATGAGTCAGATAGGTGCAGAGGGTGTCTGGATCACTGGGAGCTCGGGAGCAGCATGTGTAGTGCCAAACCATTATGAAGCAGAATCCAGCTGGTGGTGGTTCTTTTCTGGATGACTGGATCCTAGCAGGGTTGGCCTCAGTCTACTGTAGCTGGTACAATTTCCAAATGCCTCGGGATGAGTAGAAAAATAAAGAACTGGTGGAAAAGAATTAGCATGCTGCTGTTCATTATATTAGCAGCACTAGATAAGAGTGTGCATTTAAATGTACAGTAGTATGGTTATCTTATGAATTATGCATATGCCAGGCTAAAGAGAGATTATAAAGTGATGTCAAAGACTTTGGAAAGTCACCAGTCTACAGTTTGGAACTGTGACTATATACAAAAACTGGGCACCCAGTCAAAATGACCAGAAGATAACAATGAAGACTCATTAATGAGGTAAAGAAACAACCCTGAGTAACAGACAAAGATTTGAAGGCATCATTGGAACTAGCTAACATTGGTTAAAGAATTAGGGTGTCCTTGGCAGGGCACCACAAAGTAAAGTCACTGCTAACTTAAAAAAAAAAAAAAAAACATTGCTGGATGCCTGAATTTTGTGAATGAGCACATTGGCACTCCACAGCGTTATTGGCAAAATGTTTTGTGCACTGATGAATCTAAGATTGAACTATTTGGAAAGAACAAGCAGCACTACATCTGGTGTAAAAAGACCCTTGCAGATCATCATGAAAACTGTAAAGTATGGTGGAGGAAACATCATGATTTGGGTCTGCTTTGCTGCACCAGGGCATGGCAGGCTTGCAGTCATAGAGGGGAAGATCAATTCCCAAGTGTCTAAAAAATTATTCAGGATAATGTGAGAATGTCTGTATGTCAACTAAAACTCTGTTGATGTTAGGTGATGCAACAGGAATATGACCCGAAAAAATGGAGCAAGTCCACAACAGAATGGCTTCAGACAAACAAAATCTGCCTCTTGGCGTGGCCAAGTCTGAGCCCAGACCTCAACCCTCAACAAGAGGTACTATGGAATGACTTGAAGAGAGTCATATGAAGCTCAAAATAATATGCTACTTAGGATGTACGAAATGCTCAACATACATTTAACGCAAAACAAAAGAAAGAAATTCAACTTTAGATGTTTATGTAAAAGGAAAAACAATGATTCACTTTGTTGTTCTTCTCATACATTTTTGATGTGCTTTAACATGTAACATTAGGCTGTGTTCTGTTAAAGCAATGTGAAATTGCCAGAAGGCCACAGAAAACAGGAAGATTTGGCACGAATGAATGGATTTATTAGTGTCTTTGTTTTAATGATAAAGCATCTTGAATAACATATTTAATGTGCCTGTCAAAATGATTTATAGTAAAACTAACGAATTTGTGCAACAGGCAATTGTAACGTTTAGACTTCAGTGCAATATAACAGGACACCATAGGCATTTAGATTTCGGTTGTTACTATGCACTCCAATATAAGTCAATAATAAATACATGCATATAATGTTATTTATTTGTTTATTTTTATGCATTTAGGTCAGTGGCAGAGAAATTGTTATTGCAATGGCAGAGAAGGAAAATTGCTAATCTTAATAAATGAATTGTGTATGCATTCCATAAGCAGTTAAATGTATTATTTAAGTTTATATACAAGGTAACTGAAGTTGCTTCTGTACTGTATATTGTAAGAAATCCAAAACCTGCCTTATAGTTCTTTCCCTAAATACTGTACATGTTACAACAAATACAGCATACCAATGATTATGAATTGCCCGAGGGAAATAACTTTTTTTGTTGAATCCCCTGTTTTAATGCTGAATTTCTGCACGTGTTTTCATGTATTGATTATTTAATACGTTTTCAACAAAGTACTCAACAGCCAGATTTATAACAATCCTGATTTAACTTGTATACTACAGATAAAAATGAATGAGTCTGTGGAAAGCAGTGAGAATCAACTGGCAACAGTAAACTGAACATATCAAATAATTTACCTTAACATTATATATGGAAGCTATACAAGGATCTGAAGATTTTAAAATTTTGACTTGGTTTAGAATTTTGACTTTGGTTGGACTAACCATCCAGGAGGAGTTTGAGAAAGTGTCCCACCTTGATCCTGGGGCAACATTGTTTCATTTTACTGTATACTTTATCAACCAAACGGTTGGATGTTAAATAAAAAGATACTTACTGTAATCTGGTACCCAACTGTTCCATGAAATATTCTATATGTTTCAACATGTAAAGAAAATGATACACATGTGAAGCTAGAACACATTGGAATGCAGCTGTACATCGACAGGTTTTGACAGGATTCACTAACTTGACCTGTGGAAACAGCATTAGTCCACTTTTTTTTAGAATCCTTTCTTATAATGTTTTCAATTTTAGTATATCCTCAATATCAACAAATTACATGAAACATGAAGACTGACATATTATGTTGTCTTGTGGACAATGCTATGTGAACTAAACTGTGTCTTACAGTATGACAGATGAGCAGGACACTAGCTCTGACAAAGGGAGAAATGTATTCATTCAGACACACTTTTTCCTTCTAAATCTTCCTAAAGAAGACTCCTAAATATTCTGGATGACAGTTATCACATCAACTGCTAACGACTACAACCAAATCCACCCAGATCTACAACATTATCAACCCACAACAACTGGTGTTAGGGTGCTGGTGGCTCAGTGGTAGGTGTTTTGCCTGCCATGCGGAGGGCCCGGGTTCGATTCCCAGCCAGTGCCCAAACCCCAGCCACGGGACGCAGTGCCGGTCCCAAGCCCGCAAAAAATGGGAGGGTTGCGTCTGAAAAGGCATCCGGCGTAAAACCTGTGCCAAGTTGTAATGCGGACTGGGTATTGCGCTGTGGCGACCCCTTGACGAAAGACCAACAACAACAAACCAATCTCTCAGAAATATAACCCAATCCTGGCAAGTACTTACAGTACTTAGTCACACATATGCACAAAAGGGACTGGACTGATAAACACAAACACACACACACAAAAACACAAACATTAGCACACAGCTTAACTACCTCAGAATATTGGGACTGGACTGACTAATCAACACAAGTGCAGACACACTGACCTACACCACCAAATTATCGTACACACCAACCTGTAAATGCTTCACTGTTTATCTTTTGCACAATGATCATTACTGGACTACTTTTTGCACTAATTCCTCAATTCTTGCTGCTGTTTTTAAAGAATGTTTATGTTTACCCACTACCTCAACACCATATTTTATGTTCTGTTATGTCGTGGTTGCGCACTGTCACTTTGTTGTTGCTGTTGTTTGCACATTTGCACGTGCACTTTATGTTGTCTGTAAAACCTGTAGTTATACTTAGCTAGTTATGTTAGGTCTCTCTGTCCTGTCTCTGCTAGCCAGTTAACTAGGCCTCTTGGTTAGCTAGTTTAGTGTCTCTGTTAATTTATGTTGTAAGTTTATGTTGCATGTAGCACCTTGGTCCTGGAGGAACGTTGTTTCGTTTCACTGTGTACTAACTGTATATGGTTGTAATGACAATAAAGCCTACTTGAACTTGAAAAATATCCCCCCCCCCCTTTCCATGTTACCCCATTTAAATGTGCCACTGACTGGCATTAGATAACTAGACTGGCAACTGAAAATAACAAAATAAAAATGTGATCTGTGATATCATGACCTCAAATCCTTAAATTAGTATCTGATGAATCAATTAAACTGCGCACATGAGTGCCTGTTAAAGAATGATGCTGGATTCAGGACTATTTTCTCTAATGCCACATAATGATTTTGTAAGTAACTTTGTTAAAGTAAACTAAATTTGCTGTGAAAAATATTGATATTTACTACTAGGGCTGTTTATGCAGCTATATATATTAGTGATATACTACAGTAGATGAATTAACATCCTACTGGTCAATATATTTAAATTCTCACCATCTTCTTATTTACAAATCATTGCATTCCTTTTTTTATTTTTCACTTTTACTTTCTCTTAAATTAAATTTCATTTTGCAGCAATGATTGACTTAATTGCATTTAAGGTTTAATAGCAAAGTATTTGCTTAGAATGTGAACTCAACAAAAATCTGGCAACTTGGAATTCCAATCAGGTGATTTTAATTGTTTAAAGAGATAATACAGCAGAGTATTTTTCAGTGGGTGATTACAAACTGAGAAAGAATCACTTTTAGGATCAAGAGAACACCAACACATTTAAAACATAAAAAAAGAAAAACCCTAAGAATAGATTCTGTGTCTCTATTTAAAATCTGTATTGTTAATGATTATAATTGCTAAAAAAAAATGATTTGGGATTTTGGTAAGGGGTAAAGAACATATGGGTTGAGCACACTAACACACATACATTTAAAGTCTAATTTTTCTCTTTTATCTTATCTTATCTTATCTTATCTTATCTTATCTTCCTAAAATGTGTAATTGACAATAAATGCCCATCACTAGTAGTTGTGAGGGTTGTTTTCTGCAGCACAGATGGCTGCCAGGTGTCGGTTGTTCTCCTTCATCTGCTCAATGAGTTGCAACATGCCTTTGTTGTACAGAAGATCATTGCCTGTGATATCATTTGTTGCCTTCATCACATCCTCCATCACCTTCATCACAGGCTCCTGAAGGATGAATCTACGAGTCTGATGTTCAGCCACACTGGCTCTCCCTCTCAGCACACCCAGGAGCTGAACAGCATTTCTTGCTTTCTTCTGGAATTCAGCGATAACCTCAATCTGCTTCTTGAACTTCTGGATGCCTTCACGTGTCTGCTTCAGCTTTTCATCTTTTTGGTTGATATCACATCTGGTCTGGAAGATCTTAGACTCATAGTCAGATACTTTATGTTCATATTTTCTCACTTCATTATCAGACTTTCTCACCTCATCTTCAGCTACCCTGACAGCATGTTCTGCTTGTTGCAGTTCAACTGCACCACCAATCAACATACCAGAACCTGTACAGAGTAAGAAATACATAAAAAAACTGATGTAATACTTACATATGAACATAAATAAATAAATATGCATATACCAGCTCTGATTTCAATATTGTTTTAAATTCATGTTGTAATGTTCACCTGCAATCCATCCAATGACTGGTATAGCAAACAGTCCCGCCCCAACCCCAGTGACGATTTTAGCTTTTTTCTTCCTGTCTTCCTGATCCTGAAGTGTGCGTTTTGTTGAGTTTAGGTTTCTCCTGGCCTGCTCCAAAGCTCCTTGAGATTGTCGGAGTAATTGTTCATTAGATCCCTGCACAGTTCTCAAGTTGTCTAAGGTTTGTTTTGTAGCATTCATCTCTTGTTCCAGTTTCCCCTCGTCCTGTATAAGTCTCGCTAAGTTTTCATCCAGACTCTTTAACCCTGAACTGGCCATCTGTTCTGACTGCTCCAGGTGCTGATGAGCCTGCACTATCTGCTCTCTGATGTAGTTATAGTTAGAACATTTACCAGTAACAGGATCTACATCTGCTTTAATGAGAGCCTCATAGACTCTGTTCAGGGAGGAAACACCATCTTTCAGTGGAACAATAACAGCCTCAGCTGTGTTCTTCACCACAGAACTGCAGAGACAAACACAAACCAAAAATAAAAACAAAATAAATTAAATAATTAATTTAGGTTTTTTTTATTTATTTTTTTTATTATTATTGTTGTTGTTGTTGATATTATTAATAATAACAACAACAATAATAATAATAATAATAATAATAATAAAAACTAAAATAAAACATGCTTGAAAACGTATATGACTTTTTCTTTTCAAAACAATTATTTTATTTTGAATTGCTACTTGAACTGATTTTATTAATGTTTTATTGATGAATTAATGTTTTACTTGTTACAACAATGCTGGTTTTCAACTTACTCAGTTGTAAAGTTATGAGCCATGTTCATCTGAAAAAGAAAAAAAATGTTTTGTCAAAAACAGCAAAAGATGATGATTCATTAGTTTGTCAGTTCATGTCAATTATGTCTAACACATCTACATCTGAGTTCAGCATTAAAATGCTCAGTATTAGAGTACTACAGGATGTTCAGATATTTTAAAGGGTCAGCCTGTATGTACTACCATGTTTGACTGAGCAGTGTAGATATATAAAATACATACTATTACATACATTACAGCACAGTACAATTCTTTCTTTGTATATCCCAGGGTAACTGGGGTCAGAGTGCAGGGTCAGCCCTGATATAGTGCCCCTTGAGCAGATAGGGTTAAGGGCCTTTCTCAACAGTGGCAACCTGGTGGATCTGGGGATTGATACGTTGATCTTCCAATCAGTAACTCAGTAACATAGTGTCTTAACCCTCTAAGTTACCACTGCCCCCATATAATAAGGCCACATATAGAACCAGCCTCTTTGAAACTTTAATTTCAAAGTTTGAGTAGAACCATAACTACTACACCATCATTTTGTCTTTTTCCTTTTATCATTAGTCTATGACAATCTGCCGAGAGCAATAGCTGCACTGAAGGAGGAAATCTGCTCAGAATCTGCTTTAATCAGTTCTCATACATTATTGCATGTTTGATGATTTTGTATTTAGTGCATACACAAGTGCTGCAAAGTCAGACACATTAACATGTTATAAAGACATTAACACCTAAGGGTCCAGACCTTTTGACAAAACGTGAAAACATATAAATTGAGTCATGTTCTTAGTATTGTTTGACAAGCTTTTTTATTAATGCTGTATAAACTTTTTTGCAAAAACTTAAGACTGTAACATCATCCAGTCACTGAAAAAACACAATGTCATAACGGTTAAGAACAAGAATAAAATCTCACCTGTTGTATGCTGTCTGTTCTCCTACAGCTCAGTGAAGATTGTTTTTAAAGATAACTGCTTTTAAACAACTCCCCACCCTGCTGTTTGGGGTCTGAAGCTCAAAAGGGGAGGAGATTCCACAGACTATAAATTTCACTGTGATTTCTGGGTGTCCTTACCTGTGCTCCAGTTGTGTTGAGAGAGCTGACAGAGGACCACTTTCACATCTTTACTGAAACCACCTGAATATCAAGGTACAGATTTGATATACGCCTAATTTATTTATTGAGGGAGTGTTTTCTTTGCACATTTTATTAACTTTATTGAAGCTTCAGTGATAGACCTGTTCAATGTAAATTTGATGTAAGGGGAGGAACTGGTCCCAAATCCATTAAAAGTTTTTGAAATAAAAGCAAAAAGAAATCATTGACCACATGTTAAATTAGCGAATTATATAAAACTTCTATTTAGAAAAGCACCTGATAATGAGTGAATGGGCAAGCAGGGTATAGATGACCATAATATGATTAACCAAAGGGTGTGGCAACCTGAATCAAGGTTCTATGTTTTCTGAGGCATGTGATGTACCAGTGCACCCATGAGTGGAATGATTGCAAGTTCAAAACAGGGTCAAGAAAAGCCAACCAAGTCATTAAAGGAAATGCCATAAATTATATACTCCAAAAAAGTGTCCTCATTTATTAAATGGGAAAATAATTAAATAAAAGAAAGATCTTTCTTAGACTATTGCAGTGCTTGTTACAAAAAAATACAATCAGTACAACTATTTATTTTAAAACATTATATATTTTTTTTACTTTAAAAGTAGAAAGGTGCTTTTTTTTTCTTTCTGAGATTGGTCTTTAGCTAAATCCTCACGCAAATGAGTGCAGTGGGCTCCGAACCATCTCAGCCACGATCAACATTAATGGATGCTTGATGGAGTCTTCTGGGGCAGTGGTACTGTAGCTCAGAGGTTTAAGGCTCCGAGTCACTGAAAAGAATGTTGATGGTTCAAAATGTTTAGCACTTGAGCAAAAGCCTTAAACTGTCTGCTCCAGGGGTGCTGCTCCGGGCTGAATTTGCACTGGGATGCCAGATTTCCTAAACTGGGTTATGTGGAAATTATTTCACTCTGCAGTAATGTATAATTGACAAATGAAAGATTTGACTTTTGTAAATGTCAATCAGTTATCACCTTCATTCACAAGAAATTTCAAAGTAAATTTAACAAAGTATAAAAAAGTATATTTAACTTCTCCAAAATAGAGTCTTTTTCTTCAAAACAAATTTACATCTGCTATGATCTAATAAATAACAGGAAATGTTTCACTAAGGCTCCACATTAAAGACAATTATAATTGTACCATATATTCTTCTTTAATCATTAATAAACTATAGTAATTTCTGCTAAATTTGTTCAGCAAGAAAAATAAAGCACTTCACTTATTTTTTATACAGTAATATATACTATCCAGAGTGTCCGTAGCCTGAGCTTTTAAAAGTTAAACCCTTATGGTGGAAAGATAAAGAAAACATTGTATTCATTTTATATTTCTTAATATTTTTTTTCTATTTTTATTTTAAAATATTATATTTTTTATACGTTTACTATATTAAAAATAATAATAATAATTTGGGGAAGGGCCTGACATATGTGTCAAGTTTGGGATGCCTCAAAGCATGGAATGGCCTATAAATAACATACATACTGTACATTCATACAGTAGCCTCATATAGATTATATCACTGTTGTGTTATAATTTAAAATTACTCTGCTTCATCACAGCATACAGCACTTTATAATGCCAACATTCTCCTATTTCTAAAATCATTGTTTTCTTATTTGCATTGTGGTTAAGAGGGAGTGGGTTAGAAAACATGACAAGTTTGAACACATTTGCTTTGATCTGTTCACACACTTGCACAAATGTTAATTTGTGATTATGCAATTCAAATATACTCTGTCAGTAAAAAAAGATTTAATAACAAGTACATAACACCTGGCTTATGAGTAAGTGTGCAGTATGATGGTGAGTGCTGGAATGCAGGAGTGTTGAGTAATCTGTGTGCCTCAGGGAGGAAGGCTGTAATTTTCTCATCCCGTACCTGGTGCTCAGTTATACAAGGGCCACACCTACAATGTTGCAGAAGTGCTTAAACAGCTTTCTTACATTTGTAGTCAGTTCCAATGACAGTATATATGAGAGAATATTGTAACAAGGATTCCAAAAATAAAAGACAAAGTATATCTCTGAGGCCCTCTAGTGGCTGTGTGCAGTAGATCCATTTCTATGTTATACTAAACCAAGCTTCCAGCTCTATATTTTAGTAATGGTGTTCTCTCATCTCTCTCATATGAAGCTCCAAACTTGAAGCTTTGTAACAAAATCATGTCTTCTGTTGTAAACTGTAAACAGCTCTATATTTTTATAGACAATTATATCTGTGCAAGGTGAACCAACACTCATCAGTGAACAGGATGTCTCTGAGGTAAAAATGTGCAGTGACTGAGCCATGCACAATAACCAAACCTGTTTTGTGCTGACTGGTGCTGCCTGTCCAGACTGTTGCAGCTTCTCCACCAAAGCAAACCCTGGGGACCATGTTGACCTGGACAATGCAGCAGTGGTCTACCGTCCTGTTCACTGATGAGTGTCGGTTCACCTTGCACAGAAATGATTGTCGGCGAGGTGAGCGATACGCTGAGGAGGTGCAACAGTTATTGTACAACAATTTGGTTATTGTACATGGCTCAGTCACTGCACGTTCCTACCTCAGACACATCATAGAACCCATCATCATCCCCCAACTTTCTGTTCATGGATGATGATGCTTCACCACATCGTGGCAGAATTGTCACAGCTCGACTTCAGAAAGTTGGAGTGCCTCATATGTTATGGCCATCAATGTCCCCTGACCAGAACCCCATAGAACACGTCTGGGACCAGTTGAAGCAGAGACTGGATGATCGTACAGTGTAGCACTTGTGGAAGAGTGGAACGCATTGCCTTAGAACAACATCACGAGGCTAGTGAAGAGCATGAGACGTCGCTGTCAAGCTGTCATTGCGGCAAATGGTGGAAACACCCGCCACTGACATTGTCAATTTTTGTCTTTGGGGCTATCCCTGTTATCGTCTACATTTTTGTGGTAATAAATATTAAACTTATGAAAACGGTGTTTCTTCTCATACATTATTAGTAATATCAAAGGGAACTTTTACTTATTTTATTCAAATTCAGAGCACTCATGTAAATAACAATATCCCTAACTTATTGTGAGTGATGTGTATATATATATATATATATATATATATATATCAATCACTGGTCCATATATATTGATCCCTGACTATTTCACCAAGAAAGGCGGCACAGTGGTGTAGTCGTTAGCACCGTCACCTTGCACCTCCAGGGTCTGGGTTCGATTCCCGGCCAGGCTCGATTTCCGTCTCTGTGTGCATGAAGTTTGCATGTTCTCCCTGTTCTTGACCAGAACAGTTTCCTCCCACAGTCCAAAGACCAGCAGATTAGGGCAATTGGCGTTCCCAAATTGCCCATAGTGAGTGAGTGTGTGCTCTGCAATGGATTGGCATCCTATCCAATCCAGGGTGTACTCTACCTCATTACCTAAGTCTCCTGAGAGGCTCTAGGTCCCCTGAATACAGGATAAAGTGATGTAGATAATGAGTGAGTGGTTCAGAAGAAACACCACTAGTCTTCATGAAAACTTTGATCTGAGTTTCTTCACTGTATGCGGATGCTAAGCACAGGAGGCAGAATTATTATTATTATATAAAATAACATTAGAAACTTGAGGACATTGACTATAGTGGACCTGTGAGCAGGTTGCATATTAAGGCAAACTAAGGAGCATATTAAGCTCCATCAGTTTGAAATGGAAAATGGGTGGACCCACCTGGCCAAACTCAGAAATCAAGTTAAAGGCACCTTGGCAATGAAAGTTCCTACTGGCAACTTAAACTAAGCTCCAGATATATGCATGTAATATCCATATAATAGGAATATGCTAGGAATAATAGGAATAAACATACTCTATTAATTAGTCTACTATAGTAGAGTCATTCATGAATACAGGGTTGAAGATGGCAGGGACTCAAGTGTTAAAATAAATTGTAAGGAATTTTTAAGGTGTTTGCATGAAATTAAATGAGAAGAAAACAGTTTATTATTATTTTTTGCATTTATAATAATCCTACTTTGTATTAGCAGGAACAAGGACTCCATGGATTTCCAAATTGCAAAGAAAAATCAAAGCCTCACCACAAGTGAGGAGATGAGAAACCAAATCCAGCTTGTAATGCAGCCGTATGCCAATTGGGAGCAGTATCTGACTCCTGCTCCACTCTCCATAGCCATCCTGGGAGAGCTGGTCTTCATCTCCTCTAGTGCAGATTTTTCCATCAACAAAAACCCACCTAAAGGTGGCTACAACTACATCAGATACCCAGATTCATTTCGTGCCTGCCTCATGCAGGTGTGTAACTCTGGCTGGGTGGCTTTTAACGAGGCCCATAAGAACATGGATCAGATTAGACTCCATACTATGGTAGTTCCAGATTATATGAAGACAGCTGTAAAGATCTTATTCCAAGACAATGATGAGGTTGTTCAAGCTCACCTCCCTGACCAGCTGGAGAACATCCGTGTCATTGCAGATGACTGTCTTCAGCTGGCAGATTCAACAGAAAAGCGTTTCACCGATGTCATTAATATTATCCAAGAACTGCTTGAAGCTTGTGTAAATGCTCAATACTTTTATGGAGAGGAGCTGGATGCCATCAAGAAGAAACTGGAGGAGGCCAAGATGAGGAAACAGTCATCAGAAGAAGCCATGAAATACTCACAGAAGGCAGTGAAAGCCATGGAACAGGAACTGAAGGAAGCACATGAAAGTTACAAGAAAGCACTAGATTCACTACCCAGTGGATGGGAAATGATTGGTATGGATCTTGCTGAAGGTTTGTCTGAGAGCTTCACAACTCTTGTTAATGGACTAACATCCATGGTATCTCAACCAGCGACCCAAATCTGTAATGTTTCAAAAAAGATTTCTGATATGGCAGGTCAAGGGCCAAAATCTGCTGCTGATAATATTGATGAAATCAATATTTACAGCAAGTCTGCAGAAATTCTAAAGTGCACAGAGAACATTCAGATGTTTGTGAAAGAGGACACAATCAACTGGAAAGACTTGTATGATCAAAAGAATAAAGCTGCAGTGACAGATTTTCAGGTAAAACAGTTCACCAGAATCAAGGAGAATTTAAAAGGAGTCCCAAATTGCAAAACAAAAGATGATGTTCTGAACCTTTGTGATGAAGGTATTAAAATATGTGCAGAACTAGCAAAGTATGCACCAGATGGAAAATGTGAAGATGCCAAAAGAAAGGAGCTGATTGAAAGGATAAAAAAACTTACTGAATCTGCTCGTGTTTTTGACACCAAAAGTAAAGACATCACAAAGTCTCCTGCCCTGAGTCCCAAACCACCAATGATGTCCAAAGAGGAAAATAAATCTCAGAAAGCGAGCACTTCACAAAGAGCATCAGACAATGCCAGGTTCCGCATCGAACAGAGCCATGTTCAACTGGACAAGACCAGAGAATGCTATGAGAAGAGTGTAGAGAACATGGAGAAGAACCAAAAGGAGCTGACTGAAATTCTGATCACCATGAGAAACTGTGAGATCAAAGAGATAGACTTTAACACAACTATACAAATGCTGGTGAAAGGTATGGATGCCATGGGGAGAGTGAAAGAGCAGTGGGAGAAGATGGTACACTTTTTTCAGATGGTGTCCAACATCGTGAAAACCAGCCTGACCAGAACCCTTAAAGATTTTGTCTCCACATCTGAGAAAACACGTTCACTTTCTTACAATGCAAAGCTCTTCTCCAAAGATCTTCTCTACAAACAAGCCTTTCAGGCAACTAACATATCCAGCCTAGTCCACATGATCTCAGCAACTTACACTGAGATTTCTGCCAAGCACATCATGGATCGTGTCAGCTCTCTGGGAAAACTGATGGCCATGGACAAAAACAAGCCTGAGTTTCTTTCTGAGCGTCAGAAGTTAGAGAACTTCTGTGACGAAGCGCAAAAAGCCATCTTACGTCTTGTTCTTAAGAACAAAGAGGAGTTTGAAAGGAAGAGTGCTGCAAGACTGGAGAAGATTGATAAAGAGCTGCTTGCTATACTCCCTGCTGCTGCTCCAGAAGAGAAAAAGAGCATTCAAGAGGCTGTTATAAGAGGATTTACAGAGGAAGAGGAAGCAGCTTATGCATGAGTACATAAACAAAGAAAAATCCTACTTTTCTATAATTATATTCAGTAAAAAAAATAAAACATATATAACAATATATTATATAGTAGTGTGTCATTGTCAGCAAAAAACATGATTGCAATTTATATGTCCAGCTAAAAAACAATGCTACAACATTTATCACTGTATGCTTAATATGAAACATTTAAAAAAAATAATAAAAAAAACTTACATAGAAAGCATCTCTGTGTGCATGGAGTTTGCCTGTTTTCCCCATACTTGGTGGGTTCCTCCCTGGGTACTTCGGTCTCCTCCCACAGTCCAAGGACGTGCAGATTAGACTAAATGACGTTTTTAAATTGCCCATAGTGGGTGAATAGGCGTTTGAGTGTGTGCATGTGTGTAAATCTCATGCCGCCTCAAACAAAGGCATTTTTTATTTTGTTTTAAAATACAGCTTATAGATAGACTTATGCACTGCTATGCTTTGGGAGAGGTTATAATTAATTGATGGCAAAACACCCAACTAAATATTCCTGCCGAAATGTAATTATTACAAACAATCATTAAGTGTCTTTTCCCACAGAGAGCAGAAAAAATATATATATATACACCCTAAAAAATGCTGGGTTAAAAACAACCCAATCTGGGTTGTTTTTAACCCAGCTGCTGAGTAACTATTGGACTAACTACATGCTGGGTTAATTTAACCCAGCAAAATGGGTTATTTTTTTAACCCAGCAAAATGGGTTAAATATTCAACCCAAATGCTGGGTCATATTTAACTATAATGCTGGGTTAATTCTACCACATAAATTTGTTAAATGTTCTACCCAGATGTTGGTTCATTTTAACTGGAATGTTGAGTTAATTCTACCTCACAAATAGGTTATTATTATTTTCATAGTTTACAGTGAATCTGTAAAAAAAAAAAAAATTACCCACAACTATTAAACAGTTAAATTACTTTGATATACTGGTTTATTACAAAAAAAAAACTTAAAAGTTTTGCAAACCAGACATATATGCAATAAACAACATCCTATTAAATGTTCATAGAAAAAACTTTAATTTTTCAAAAGCACAAGAACAGATAATCAACAGCGACATCATTACTATACTATTACTCATAAGGGCAGAATAGAGTAATAACACAAATAGGCTGAGGCAGCTTCTACAGAGCAGGATCTCTCTGTGACATTAGATATCTTTTCTGCACAACAAAACTATCCAGCCCTGGTTCCGTTTTAACATACAAACACTGTCTATGACTTTTCAAGTAGGCCTCGCTATTTCATAGCAACATTACAAAAAGTCCTATACAGGAGCACACTGCTTTGGATAGTTAATGTCAAAAATATAAAATGCCTTGAAGCACACACCAACCCCCCTAAGTAGTGTGCATTGCTCCAGAGCCTGTCCCACCAGAATGACGAATGCCTGAGAGCAGCGCTGGTCATCATCTCCCAACGTCAGGATGTACAGTAGGGGTACGGCCTTGACACTTCAGCCTGCTGGAGGTATTCCACCATGTTGGTGCCAACCTTAGAAAAAAATGAAAGAAAGTTAAAAAATTTGTTGAATGACAAAGATTAAACTGAATAAGACTATCAATTTAATGTGTAATAGGATTTATACTAAATAAAAAAATGACAAAGATAGGGTATAGGTAACATGAAACAAAAACATGGAGACAGCTACTACTAAAAATAAAATAAGCAAAATAAGCATGACTTTTGGGATAAAGCTCATATATATATATATATATATATATATATATATATATATATATATATATATATATATATAAGTGTTTTGTAACACCCCAGCATTTTATTGTCTCAAACAGTGAGATTAATAAAGTTCTAATGTTAACTAAATGCTAGCTTCATGCTAATACTACAGTTACAGTTTCGTCACCCTGCAAACATTCTACAGAGAAAGATAAAAAGCTCAGACATCTTATCCGTTTCTTTCACACACAGGTGGGGTTCTTTGGCTAACTATAGCAGCTATTGTCAGCTAAATTATCTTACCTCAGACCAGCCTGAAAGTTTAAGTGTAACCTTAACACGGTAACAGTAATAAATCTCACATATAGTAATAATTTTTCAGTCATATGTGACTTAGGTGAGTGAACATGTGTATACAGACCTTGTATTTAACGTCATTTTCCCTTAAATGAACCGTCATCAGCGGTGTGGGAGCTCAAGAGAGACACGAAGCTCTGACTGACAGCCGCTGAATCCACCGGTGAACTTTGGGGGAGGAGCCAATCAAACTTCAACCCAGCAGCTGGGTTACACAAAAACTACCCAACTCCCTGTAAATAACCCATAAAAATGAACCAACAGAGGCAACCCAGCGCTTGGGTAGAAAAAACAACCCAGCGTTTTTTAGATTGTATAATAAAAGAGTAAAACTTTTGTGGTATGTGACAAATCTTACATGCAGCTCAGACATTGCAGCTCGTCATTAGCTAACGCTAGGGGTAACTATAATTCAGGCTCAAACTTATTTGTTTTTATCTATTTAAAAAAAAAAAAACATAAGATACGTGATTTTAAACATAAGATGTGTAAAACCTGGTTTTGATGTATGGATAAAGCCATTACCTTAAGACACTTTAGCCAAACCCCTAGGGATGGAGTTCCTCAAGTAAAAAGAAATTAATTCAATTCAATTCAATTCAATTTTATTTATAAAGCGCTTTTAACAATGGTCATTGTCTCAAAGCAGCTTCACAAAGATGAAAGAAATTAATAAAAAAAAAAAATAATAAAAAAAAAAAAAATATATATATATATATATATATATATATATATATATAATAATAATAATAATAATAATAATAATAATAATAAATTGTGTATGTGTGAGAAAAATGTGTCTAGATAATAATGAGATGAATGAATGAAATGTCTCTGATGAGCAAGCCAAGGGTGACGGCGACAGTGGCAAGGAAAAACTCCCTGAGATGGTAATAGGAAGAAACCTTGAGAGGAACCAGACTCAACAGGGAACCCATCCTCATCTGGGTGATAACAGATAGAGATGATATAACATCATGTGTGTTATGCAGCTGAAAGTACAATATAACAGAAATTCTTTAAATTAACATGAAGTCCAGTTCAGAACAGGGGGTCAGTAGGTGCAGAGGGCAGACGGGGTCTGGATCACTGGGAGCACAGGAGCAGGATGTGTAGCTCCAACCATCATAAAGCAGAATTCAGCTGGAGCTGGTCCTTCTCTGGATGCCTCAGGATCCTCACAGGGTTGGCCTTTATCTACTGAAGCTGGTACAATCTCCAGATGCCTCGGGATGGGTAGAAAAGTACAGAACAGATGGAGAGAATTTGCGTAGTTGCCATTCAGGATAGATGTACTGAAGTATGAAGTTATGGGATGAGTTACGCGTATGCCAGAGACTTAAAGAGATGCGTCTTGAGTCTACTTGTAAACTGGGAAACTGTGTCTGAGCCCCGAACACTGTCTGGAAGGCTATTCCAAAGTTTTGGAGGTAAATATGAAAAAGCCCCGCCCCCTTTTGTAGATTTTGAAATTCTGGGAACTACCAGAAGTCCGGAGTTTTGTGATCTTAAGGAGCGTGGTGGATTATAGCGTATCAGAAGACTGGTTAGGTATGTGGGAGCTAAACCATTTAAAGCCTTGTATGTAAGTAATACTATTTTGTAATTAATTCTAAACTGAACAGGTAGCCAGTGCAGGGATGATAATATAGGTGTTATATGATCATATTTTCTGGATCTGGTGAGAACCCTGGCGGCTGCATTTTGGACTAAGTGAATCTTAATAACGTATCTCTCACTCACTCCAACTCATTCTCTAGCGCTTATCCTGTACAGCAGTGTTTCCTGATTTAAATTTTTTTACAGGCTTTAATTATAAATCATGAGAAATGTTTGTGCATAAATGTATGTTAGTGTTCATTTTTACTGGCCATTTACACATTATTTTATTACCTTGAACAAAAAAACATTTTTTAGGCTATCTGATAAATCACAACTTCATATGCATGTGTTATTTAAAACATTCAAGTCAAGTAAGCAGTTATTGTCATTTCAAACATATACAGTTCAGTACACAGTGAAATGTTCCTCCAGGACCGAGGTGCTACATACAACATAAATTAACAAAACTAGCTAAGAAGGACACAAAAAGACAAAATAAAGTGTAAATGTGAAAACAGGAGCAAACATGACACAATGAAATATAGCTAACTTGCAATGCATTTATAGATGGAGTTCACAGAATGATTGTTTTTATTCTACTTTCCCTCTAATTACATGGAATTATCACAGAAATGTGACATATGAAATGTGTACTTCAGACATACATTGTGACAAATAAAATCTTTAAATATAGTCAAATGCATTCACTGGGGACTCGGGGCATGAGGGGGGTACACACCATGGAGGGGGCACAAACACTCATACACACTACGGGCAATTTGGGAACACCAGCCTAATCAGCATGAGGAGGAAATGACCAGACTCACCACCAGGGGGTGCTGTGTGCTCCAGTGTTTGGTAAAATGTTTAACATTAGAAACCTTGTTTAAAATGAATATTCAGTTTACAAAACTATAACATCTAGCCTAGTCAAAGTACGACTCAAGTGTTTGTTTGTTTGTTTGTTTTCTTTTTTTTTCCCCCGGAAGAAACTGTAGAAAAGTAATACAGTATATAAGTTAATATACTCTTGGAAAATAAATAACAAGGCTAGAACTCTTCAACAATGCTAAGCTCTTCTCTGGGGAAACATTTATCTGTTCCCAGCAGAACTCTTTTATCTAATTACAAAACTCCTGAATGTTTTTTTTTCTTCCCTGAACCATCTTACTCTTAAAAAACTGAATAAAAAGTTACTTTTAGTACCCTTAAGAGTTAATTGGATGAACTCATTGGACGGACCTGCAGGAACATTTATCAGGAAATTGTGCCGATCCAATAAATTATCTCCTAATAATTATGTTTCTACATGAAGCTCATTTGAGCATCACAAGAAGCAGTTTCCGAGGTCTCCCTGTGAGGGAAGTTATCACATAGGCCACCTTGGATTGTCCCAGGGAGAAAGTAAAGGCCTATAGCTTAAAACTTAGAGAGCACTGAGAGAGGAACGATCCGCATGTGTCTGGCTCCCCTCCATAAGGGGGTTGTGCGGGTAGGCACTGAGAAACTGCCCCCATTGAGTGTCTGGTGCCTGAGGACAGGGATCCTGTTGTTTCTCCAGATAATTGGTGACATTGGTGAGTGTCTGCTTGTTCATGAGGAGCTCTTGTTAATGTCTCCTGATGAAGGACACCATCTGTGTGAACTCTGCCGGGTCAAAGTTATGGCCAGATTATTATCAGATCAGCTCCACAGTTCATGAGGAGGTGGATCCAAACAGGGAGGATCACTAAGGAGAAGCACACAATAGTAGGACCCCAACACACACACATAGACACTACTTTGGAATCAAACTTTAATACACACTGCATAAAAACAACAACGTAACAAAAATAAAAACAAATCTAACTAAAGGCTAATCATTCTTCGTGTACTTTTTTCACAATCATTTACACACACTGTTTGATCTGGTGACATTTAGATCCTCAGAAACTAACAAAATATTTTATTAGTTTAATATGAATTTGCCTGATAAAACGTAAGTAACATAAGTGTGTAGAAACGTAAACAGGTTTTAGTATAGACATGTGTGTGTGTGTGTGTGTGTGTGATGATTAGAACAATGAATGAGATTTTCCTCTTAACTTCAACTTGACCAATAAGAATGGACCATTCATTATTTAATAAGTTGCATAGTGTGTGTGTGTGTGTGTGTGTGTGTGTGTGTGTGTGTGTGTGTGTGTAAACAAAATGGAAGTGCACAAGAACTGAAAACTAAATGACACCATATTTACACAAGTCAGTTCTTTAGCAAATAAACATTATGCAAACTGGATGATTCATATTAAAACAACGAGTACACAATACATTTCCAGTTATCTGTAATTCATTAGGACATATACATATTCACCCAGATAAAATTAAAATTAAAAAAGTATTTTAACATTATAAAAGTGGTCCATAATAATATAGAATCTAAACAGTTTCCCCCACAAGTGTAACAGCTTATTATAAATTTATTTTAAAGAACTAATCCATTTGTTATTCAGATATTTTGTCTCTCTCATATACACACACACACACACACACACACACACACACACACATATACAACACACACACACACATATACAACACACACTTCCTCTTGTCTGATTTTCTTTTTTCCTTCCACCGCTTTCTGGCTTATGGATTAATTCTATCTGTAATTAATGCATGCGAGTGATTTTTAAATGTAAAATAATTTCTTATCTTCCACAATAGAGTTATGAGTACCTGATCAGGGTGTGTGTGTGTGTGTGTAGGGGGGGTGATGGTGTGTGGGTGTTAGTAGTGTACAGGAGTATGTTGGGGTGTGTAGGGGTGTTTAGATGTGTGTGTGTGTGTGTGTGTGTGTGTGTGTGTGTGTGTGTGTGTGTGTGTGTGTGTGTGTGTGTGCTCCTCAGGTTGTTTTCTTGCGCAGGACAAAGTAGATGATGCAGGAGATGAAGGTGAGAGCAAAGGCGAGCCAGGCGATGATGAAACTCGGCCCGTGCCATCCAGTCTCGTTCTGGTGGAAAATATTAGTGTAGATAGAGGCAGCGATCATAATACACAGACCTGAGAGATAGAGAGATAAAAAGAGAAATGGATAGAGAAAAGAAAACAATATATTATTATTATTATTATTATTATTATTATTGGTGTTATGGTGTTATTGTTGTTTGTTTTCATGGTTGTCTTCTACATAAAAACGAGAAATTGCTAACCTTAAGCATTTGGTAAATATTCAACACACCAAATCTGTGTTATAGTTTAAAAGATCTCTTAAAAATGAATCACAAAGCTAGAACTCTTCAATGACCCTCTCCATCTCCTCTGGGACATGTTTTTTTCAGCTGTGGGACTCCTAAGCGTCCATTGGATGTCTTTCTGAGAGAACTTACATCGGAAAAGGTTCTAGAACTTTTTAAACTCCTTTTCCATATTTAATAAAAAAAAACTAAAGTTGTACCTATCCACTGAAAATATGAAATTTAGGATAAAGAGAATTCCTACTGTGCAAAATGGAAATTAGAACCTTTGGTTTCCCCTCTCGAGCGCCTGTTTGTAATTTTGCTTTGGATTAATTTTGAATTAAATAAACTTGTTTCCACTAGAGGGAGCTGTAGGTTATAGAACTTGATCCACCGGAAATTCTAGTGATGTGGATCATTGCCGTCTCTCGTGTCCTGTTCAAACCCCCTAATTTGAAGCTCCTGACGGAGGGGCGGGGCCTAATTAAAATAAACAGTGAAGCTTTCCGGGTCTTCGGTGCCACTTTAAACATTTACCAACTGTGTGGGCGTGGCTTGAGATCAGTCAGGTAAGTAATGAGAACAACTGCAGTTATGTGTGTGTGTGTGTGTGTGTGTGTGTGTGTGTGTGTGTGTGTGTGTGTGTAGGTGTGTGTAGGTGTGTGTGTGTTCATGTCCATACAGGCCAGCAGCTGGAACGCTCCAGACAAGATGAATCGTTTTCCTTTGGGCAGTGTGAAGAGCTGAGCGAGGAACACGAACAAACCAATGCCTGAGAACACACACGCTAATACAGAGGATGCCTGCACTGCCTGGAGGTAACCTGTACACACAAACACACACACACACAAACAAGAAGACATACTGTATGTTAAGTCACAGCAAAACCATGAGAAAAATACCAATAATGAGAGTGTATCTATTCTAGCAAAACAATAATCCAGAGTTAAACACATCAGTCTCTTTTTCTTTCTTTCTTTCTTTCTTTCTTTCTTTCTTTCTTTCTTTCTTTCTTTCTTTCTTTCTGTGTCTGTGTTTGTAAGTGTGTGTATGTGTGGGTGTGTGTGTGCGTGTGTATATACTTTGCGGATAGTGGCTTGGAAGTTCCAAAGAATTCCATTGAGAATTGTTCCAAAGCCAGCGAGCCCAAATATCAGTGGACATCAAGCCAGTAGTCCACCAGGCCTAGAGAGGGGGGGAGGGAGGGGGGGGGGGAAGGGGGAGAATTCATTATAATTAGTATAAGCAGTATAAATTAAAAGAGTGAAACAATGTTGCTGAGCTGATCAGATTATTTGCACACTCAGTTTTCTTTACAGCCAGAATAGAGCCATTAGATTTTACTAAACCAATAGCATTAGCTACTGTGCGAGTTTGTACAGCTGCTAATTGAACTAAAATAATGCATTAATAACTAAAATAATTAGCAATGCGTAAGTGGACTGATTCACATGAAGGAGCAACAGTCCACCGGCTGTCAAGAGGTATAAGGAATAAAACAACAACTCCAAAAGCCATTAAAAATAATTCTAATCTAATAAAAAAAAGCTAATAAAAATAATTTGTTCAGAATCATTGTTAGGAATTATTATAAATAAAAATATCCAGTGAAATATCCATAAATATCCATATATTTTTGACAGCTTTATTTTCTATTAACTATACAGGATTGTCCTGCTAGAACTGATTAAATGAAACATAAACAAAAACTGAGAATGTGTGTTATGATTAATTACTAATTTGTAAAGATGTACAATGATCTTTGTTTCTTATTTTTCAATATTTTTCATATATTTTTCTTATATTGTATATTTTGTCCTGTACAGTACAGCTGTTTTGAATTTGAATTTAATTTGAATTTGACAAATGTGTGAAATTTGCAGCCCTGTTTACTGCAGCACTGTTTATCCTGGTAACTGTTTAGGAAAATGTATAATCTGAGTTTGAAAACAGTATTTATTTGATTTCGTATTAAAGTAACAAATACAACATCAGGAGGACTCAAGTAAGTAAGAACAACTATGGAATAAGTATTGTTTATAGCCTTTATAATTGTTATTACAGTATTAAAACAACTATAATACCAACAAACTGACAAAACTTTGCTGTGTGCTGTGCTCTATAAGAGGAGCTTTTCAGTATGGTGTTCCTCAAGGTTCTGTTTTAGGACCCATCCTGGTCACAATCATAAATCCCCTTTACTCAAAGAGATGTTTTCATGGTGTAAAGATTTCATTGATCATGTGAATTCAACAAACTCTTTTAATAATGTAATAAAATTCACAGAGCTGTAAACTTCCACACACTCTGTCAGTTAACAAATATTTAAACACACTGGATAAGTTGCCAAGTGTGTTATGTATAGACATCAGTGTTAATTGGAATCCATCACTAATGCTACAAACTAAATGCCCTAACGAGTTTCATAAAATGTATCACTATTTATCTTTTTTTTTTTGTTTGGTTCAATTTAACAAAACAATATAAATGCAGGAATGTGTTTTTTTTTATCTGCTGTACAGACCCTACTCCTTTAGCCTTTGTTAACAATGAGGTGAGGTGTACAAATGCAGGAGAGACAGAGACATTTCTGCCATTTCTGTCATTTTTTGCTGACACAAGAGATTACGTTACACACACGTAATGTTTAATGCAACTCACATTCTCGATGGTGGCAGCGAGCAGGAGGACGACTGTAGCAATGTGAAGGAGGAAAATACCAGCAAGTAGGATCAGCATGGTGCCTGAGAGACAGGTTAATAACACTATTAGCACAAAAAGCAGTTGTGTGTTGGTGTGTGCGGGGGTATTTCGTGCAGTTATTTTTAGGGAGTGGCACTTTGGTGCAAAGCTTCTGACATGTTACAACTCATCCACAAACACAGCACTCTTTCACCATCTCTCTCTTTCTCTCTCTCTCTCTCACGCTCTCTAGTGTTGAGCACCAAAGACAAAGTGGAGTTTTGAAGACACACACACACACACACACACACACACACACAGAGCGGTTTGTTCTACCCATCATCTGATTTTTAAAAAATTCAGCTGTATCACCTGAAAGACCTTAACACACCTGAAGGTGTTCGAGCATGTTGAGTCGAAAAGGATCTCACACACACACACACACACACACACACACACATACTGTATGCCCTCCCCCAACTCACACACACACATTCTTGTATGAATGTACCAGTGAGGACCGCACACCCCTATGAGCATAGTGATGTTAGAAAAATGAAACAGACACACCTTACTTCAGTTGTTCGGGGAACGGCAATTGATGTGGTTGTCTCCTTTGCGACAATTACCATTGTTTATAGCGTTATACAAATACATTAAAGTGAAAATGTGTCTGGTAATTAGTCTAATAATGCTCTGCCGAGGCACAACCCCTAAACCACAACATACATTTTTAACCAACCTAGCTCTAGACCAATCAGATTTCAGAGCTCCACTCGTAGCTCCACCAGAGAGGGTCAGGTTTATATCTAATAGTGTTTAAAAATTATCATGCAGGTCTCCATGGTAACGCATTTATGCAAAGTACAAAGTGTACTTACAAGTGTAGATTTTCAATCAAAAGGCTACGTTTTTGGGACACTTAGTAATCAGGGTTCCAAGTTAGTGACCATAAAGTCGTGAGTTCAAATCCCATCAGTGTATGAGAGAAAGTGAACCTTTTTAAAAGGTCCCAGCTAGACGAAAATGGTCACATGTTCACAGAGAAATTGGGATGTTTGTTCCCTACAAACACACACACACAGACACACACACACACACACACACGTATAATGTCCATATGCTGAACTGTTTCACACAAGGAGATAAATCCAAGCCCATCACCATGTTCTGCATTAGTCACATTCTTATGGTTGATGTCATGAGCCAATAGCATGCGGAGAAACTCTAAACCGTAACTGACAGGATCGGATCTCGCCGAACCAGAACGCTTCATTACGGAGACACACCTAGCTTTACATACTGTACAGGCGTGAGAAAATGTCTGTGTGTGTGTGTGTGTGTGTGTGTGTGTGGGAGTAAATCTTAGGACTTTATGAGAATTTCAGGTTCCCACAAGTGCAGTAAAGAAAAAGTAAAAACGTTTGTGGAAAATCACAAATTCTTTCAGTTTCCTGCCCAGAAGCTAGTAAGCACACACCCACATGACTACTCACACACTCACACACACACACACACACACGCACACACACACACACAAATATATATATACTAAAATATTCACTGTTGATTTACACATGCCGAGTCAATAAATATGTTGTGTCTCTGTGTGTGTTTTCCTACCTGTTTGTAGTTGAGTTCCTGAATGCGTATGTCTCTGTGTTTGTTTCTTCTCCCTCTGTGCTCTTCACCCGTTACACACTTAACTTTCCAAGTTCAGAATGCTCATGTGAGTGTATGAAAAAAAAAGAGACCAAACCCATTTAGTCTCCTCCCTTTCCATCATTACTTCCCTCTCTGTTAGTGTGTGTGTGCATGTGTGTGTGTGTGTGTGTGTGTCTATCCTACTTGCTAAAACTCGTAAGGAACCTCTACTCTGTAGTGATTCATGACGCCCCCCCCCCCCCCCCCCCCCCCAACACCTCTTGTTTAGGGAGATCCCGAATATTGTCGCTGGTGTGTTGTCATGGTAACTGTGGCTTGGTGTTGTCACTGTACTACTGTTGTAGGTTTAGTTTGTGAAATAGAGATAATCCCTTGCTCATCACAGGAGAAGAACTGAATGATGAACCAGTCTTTAGCGTAAGCCTTACGGTCCTATTGTTAAATGTATCTTTGGAACAAACGTTAAAGTGATTCTACAGTAACACACATTTATATCATAACGCAGAAGAAAAATCAGAGCTCGAAATGTCTCCCCTGACACTCACTCGCTCACTCATCATCTATACTATTTATCCTGTATTCAGGGATGTGTGTACACCCTGGACAGACGGGCCGATCCATCGCAGAGCACACACACACACACACACACACACACACACACACACACCTTCATTCACACACTATGGGTAATTTGGGAACACCAATTAACCTTATCTAGTACATGTCATTGGACCGTGGGAGGAAACCGGAGTACCCGGAGGAAACCCATCAAGCACAAGGGGGAACAAGCAAACTCCACACACACACAGAGAGACGGGAATCGAGCCTGGACCCTGGAGGAGCAGGACGACAGGGCTAACCACTATTACCACTACCACCGTGACCCCCTTCTCCCCTGGCAATGAAAGGAAGATCGCAGCCTTTTTATGGAGTGTTTAACATGTTAGGAGAACATTTGTGGAGGGATCTCAGAACCCTCGTCCATGCAGAACATTTCCACCCCGTTGAGATTCTCTTGAAAACTGATTTTTTCAACTGAAAACCAAAAATGTTCTGTAGGGTTTAAGTCTGGAGACTGAGCAAGCCAGTGTGAAATCTTGACCTTGTGTTGTTGCCACCATTTATTTGTAAATTTTAAGTAATCTTTTTCTTTTCCCAAGGATTTTCTTCTTTAGAAAGTTGGCCATGGCTGATTAATTTCATTATTTATATTAAGTACAACCTTAATTACATTAAGTACAATTTAAGTAACAAGGGTCAAATTCTACAAGCCTCGTTCAATACAAAAATAGATTCATCAAGATTGATTGGCCCAGATTATTTAAATATATGTACTCGTGAGCCAGGTAACAAATTACACTGTTGGTGTGCAGCGCAGGAAAACGTGTAACAAAGCAGGTATGGCGGGGGTATTTAGGTGGTATTTTGCAGTGTTTATAGCACATAGCTTTTTTACTGTTTCAATAAAACAGTTATTGAGTAGTGTTTCAGTGTTTCAGCATTTATGTAATACTTCTCGTAGTTACTATGTAGTTTTTATGAAATGTCATATTTTCATAGCGGTACTGTAGTATTAATGTAGTTTTTGTAGCACTTTCTTAAAGTGCTTTTTAAAGATGTTTGTTTTTCATTTTACATAAATGGTGGAAAGTGCTTCACTGATCCTAAAATCCATAACAGGCATCTACTTATACATATATACTTGTACATGTTCAGAAAATATAGTACATACTTTTAAATATTAAATACATTAGCTTTCGTTAATATTCAATATTTAATATTAATATTTTATTTGTAGCTTTTTTTTTAAGCCCAAGTTCAAGGAAATGTCTTGTCACTATAGTCATCCATGGAAGTGACACCATGTACATTTCACTTTTCATCCAATTGTTGTTTTTTAATGAAATAAATCTGATTCACGATAACATTAATATTGTAAAATCATAAAACAATAATTAATTCTAATTAAATTAATTGATTTTGACACACGTGAAAAGCATGTCGTCTTACACTTGCAAGCCATTTTGTAAAGAGTTATTTTTTTCTTTGGCGTTACCATCATTAGTGTTACCAGGAAGAGTAGTAACACCAGTTATTGAATGTAGAAAAAAATGCATTAAGCTGTACTCTTTTGTGGAAGTTTAAAAGTAAGTTATTGCAGGTGTGAAAGAAGAACTTAATTCCAGCTTTTCTGCAGAATGACCCTTTTACTGTTTCAGTAATATAGTTGTAGTATTCGTGTTGTACCTTCGGAAAAATAACTTTTGCTAAATTTTGTGGGTTTTTTTATTTTTTTATTATTATTTATTTTATTCATCTGCATAGTTTTTCCTTTATATTTTTATTTTTATATCTTATAGCATTTTAAGCTTTTATACAATATTCCTTTTCGTGTACTGTACTTGTAACTTCTTTCGACATTATTGCATACCATATTAATAAGCAGTGATGTAGTATTTATTTAGTATTATTTCTATGGAATTTGTGTCATCACAGACCGTAGGTGTGTTGATAAACCACACCTCTTGTAGTAACTCATTCTGAACCTAATCCGGTTTGAGTCACGTCTCCAATGTAAACCCACACACACACACACACACACACACACACACACACACACACACACACACACACACACACATCACCCACCAACCCCCAAATACTTTCCTGCTCAGGTGTCACACAAGGTCAGAGGTGGGGTTGAGCATGTGCACGTCCACTTCTATGTAATCTCCTGCAGGCCGCAATTACCCACAATGCCGCTCTATGTGTCTTAACGCTCAGACACACCAATCGTCAGGTAATACAACATGGTGTTAATATCAGAGCAACATGCTGTGTGTCTGGGTATTGTTCATTAACAGGATTATTACACACACACACACACACACACACACACACACACACACACACACTTTCCTGCAGCAGCACACACCCTGATGATGATGGAGGATAGGAATTTAGAATCTTGTCAGACAAGATTTCACAAAACTCTTCATCAGCGACTCCCAGCCCACACCCATCATACCCCCCCCCCCCAACCCCCCCACGGGCACACATTACTAAATAAACTACAGAAATAATTATCACAAACGCACAACCTAAAGTATAGAATACATAGACTTATTTTAGTGTATAAACTATTGTTTAACAAACAGTGACAAAATGTGTTATAATAGCGTTAATATATATATATATCAATATTCTATACTATGTAGGAACTTGACGTGTGTGTGTGTGTGTGTGTGTGTGTGTGTGTGTGTGTGTGTGTGTGTGAGAGAGAGAGAGAGAGAGATCATGGCTGGTTATAATCAATGGTAATAAGTTACAGAACCAAAACAGTTACAGTCAGTACTGCAATTTGACAGCAATTTCTGTTATTTAAATTAATTAATTTGTATAAAGTGACGACATGAAAAAGAATAGGAAGTGACATCATGTGCTGTTTACATTCCAGGCGTCCCCATGGTAACATCTCTGTACTCGTTCGGTTACAGCAAACCTCACTTTTTTCTCCTCCTCTGGGCCTTTTTTAATGAAATGTTTTCCACACACACACACACACACACACACGCACACAGTGTAAGGAGAGAGAGAGAGAGAGAGAGAGAGGGAGAGAGAGAGAGAGAGAGAACACCAGGCTCTCATTATTGCCCTGAAGTTTGAAAACAACTCCTCCTGTCACTTGGCAACTTAGATGGATATGAATCATCAACCACCGCACCCTTGTTCCTTCCCTCTATCCTGCCCAAAGTGTGTGTGTGTGTGTGTGTGTGTGGGGGGGGGCGGCGTCTTCTTCTAGCTGCCCACGTGCTTTAACATGGACGTTTGAGTAGAAAGGATCAGTCCCCTCTAGTGGACACAGGTTGTTGTTACAATAGCATCATGTAGAGTTACAAAACAAACATGGCACACATGTGGGAAATGCCTCTGTTTCTTTAGGAATGAATCAGGAGAGACAGGATAGACTTAATACTAAAGAAATACTCATCATCCAAGTAAATAAACACTGATTATAGATAAAACTAATTAATGTTTAGATTTAAATAAATTAACACACTTTGCTGGTTAATGTTATCAAAGTCTACCGGACGTCCCTTGTATCTCTACTTCTTTAAAATAAAATTAAAGAAGAAAAAATTAATATTGCTGTATAATGATCTCTAATATTTAAATTTCCAATAAACTACATTGCTGATAAAGCTACAAATTTGCCTCTACAAGCCCAAATCATCATCACCCTTCACCACTGTGCTTGGCAATAGGCATGATGTGTTTCTGCTGAAATGCTGTTTGGTTTTCGCCAAATGTGGCAATGGGCATTAAGAGCAAAAACTCAACTTTGGTCCCATTTGTCCATAGGACATTGTTCCAGAAGCCTTGCGCTTTGCTCAGATGCGGTTTTGCAAAGCCTCAATCGTGATTTTTAGACAGAAGAGGCTTTCTACTGCAACGCTTCCAAACAAGCCGTATCAGTCTTCTTCTAATTGTGCTCTCATGAACTTTAACATTTAACATGCTCGGTGAGACCTGTAGGGTCTGAGATGTAACTCTTGGGTTGTTGTATTTTTCTAAGCATTGCACTGACCTTGTGGTAAATAAAAAGAACGGTGCCTGTCTTGAATGGTTTTTACTCTGGTCCATTACTCTAGAATACTCAAGAATCCATTCTTTATATTCCCCAGCAAATTTAAACATTTTTTGGGGGTTCAGTTATGGGTAAATAGCTTGTTGCAGTTTAAAATAAATATTAATTACTTCAGTAATTATCCAGTGGAGAGCTCTTAAATATGTACTTCATATATGATATATATCAAATCCACATGGTGACATTTTAAATTTTTAATATTATTTAATATTATTTACAAATATTGCACCTTAAGGTGAAAAATTATCTCAGATGTAATGCACATTTATAGCTAACTAAAAGCCGAGTGTAGTTTAGAGTGAAATAAATGAAGTGAAATAATTGTTTTATACTGTATAATCATTATTAGCAATGCTATATAAGAATGACAGTAAGAATAATTCATACATTTAATAACAATAATAAATAGGAATGCAGTTGACCCACTGTGGCAATTATAGAGGTATAAAGCTAATGAGCCAGACAATAAAGCTGTGGGAAAGAGTAGTGGGAGCTAGGTTAAGGGCAGAGGTGAGCATTTGTGAGCAGCAATATGGTTTTATGCCTAGAAAGAGTACATCAGATGCAGTATTTGCTTTAAGGATGCTGGCGGAGAAGTACAGAGAAGGTAACAGGGAGTTGCATTGTGTCTTTTTAGATTTAGAGAAAGCGTATGACAGAGTGCCAAGAGAGGAGCTGTGGTATTGTATGAGGAAGTCTGGAGTGGCAGAGAAGTATGTTAGAGTGGTGCAGGACATGTATGAGAGCTGTAAGACAGTGGTGAGATGTGCTGTAGGTGTGACAGAAGAGTTCAAGGTGGAGGTGAGTCTGCATCAAGGATCGGCTCTAAGCCCCTTTTTGTTTGCTCTGGTGATGGACAGGATGACAGATGAGGTTAGACAGGAGTCTCCATGGACTATGATGTTTGCAGATGACATTGTGCTTTGTGGCGAGAGCAGGGAACAGGTCGAGGAAAATTTGGAAAGGTGGAGGTAAGCTCTGGAAAGCAGAGGAATGAAGGTTAGCCGCAGCAAGACGGAATACATGTGTGTGAATGGGAGGAACCTAAGAGGATCGGTGAGGCTACAGGGAGCAGAGGTAAAGAAGGTGCAGGATTTTAAGTACTTAGGGTCAACGGTCCAGAGCAATGGAGAGTGTGGAAAGGAGGTGAAGAGGCGGGTTGGCAGGTTGGAATGGGTGGAGAAAAGTGTCAGGTGAAACCAGCAATGCTCTACGGCTTAGAGACAGTGGCGCTGAAGAAAAGACAGGAGGCAGAGCTAGAGGTAGCAGAGCTGAAGATGTTGAGGTTCTCTTTGGGAGTGACAAGGATAGATATGAGTTTAAGGATGAGTTTATCAGAGGAACGACCCATGTTTGATGTTTTGGAGATAAAGTCAGAGAGGCCAGATTGAGGTGGTTTGGGCATGTTCAGAGGAGAGATTGTGAATATATCGGTAGAAGGATGCTGAGGTTGGAACTGCCAGGCAGGAGGTCTAGAGGAAGACCAAAGAGGAGATTTATGGATGCAGTGAGAGAGGACATGAAGTTAGTTGGTGTGAGAGAAGAGGATGCAGAGGATAGGGTTAGATGGAGGCAGATGATTCATTGTGGTGACCCCTAAAAGGGAACAGCCGAAAGACAAAGAAGACATTTATTGATTGATTGATTGATTGATTGATTGAATCAAAGAACGAGTTAATGAGAAAAGTAAATATTTAGAAAGGAAATTAAACAAAAAGAAAAAAGTAAAGACCAATAAATAAATGAAAGGATATTCACTCATGTATTTAATCTTACCTGATTACCAGAGGTGAAAGGTCACCAAGTACACGTCATCCGTTATTGTACCTAAAAATAGACTTAGTGTATCTGTACTTTACTTTAGTTAGATAAAACATTTTTTTATCTCCTAGGTTTTAAGGCAATTGTTTGTACTTTCTCCATAGTGTTGTGTTACATAACTACAGTGGGTACATAGTGTTTGAAGCAGTAATATCACCCCATGCTGGTTATTATGCATAATTGTATGATTTGGATTTTCTAATTAGGTAGGTGTTTGAAATCAAAGGTCGAGACAGTTGCAGATGGCAACAGCCTGCTCACAGTCACAAGCCACAGACTTTGCCCGCCTCTGCTGGTGATGATGATTCTTTATCTTTAAATCCTTGGGTTATATTGTCTATAGTAAAAAAGTAGTTTTACACAAACTCTAAAACCTAAACTTTAAATTAAAAATTTAACTTTAAAAATATTTAACCAAAAATGCTAAAGCTCTAATCCTAATCCCCAAACTCCAAACGTTAAGCCAAATCCCAACAGTGGCTCTAGGATTTAAACTCACAACCTTTTAATCAGTAGCCCTAAGTCTGAACCACTGCCTTACAAGTGTGCAAAGTAACCCATGCTGAACCTCCAGATTATCACAGCTTTATTGCTTTGCTTATGTAAATATATTTTGTTTTTTTGTCTCATTGCTCTACACAGTGATGTCATTGTTCCTTCTGTACATATATGTCTGATGTTCTGCTTGCTTTCTCACACTCCAGCTCTTAGGAGCATCCGTCTTTGCCTCAGTGAATTTATAGACTTATTTATGGACTTATTCCAATGTTTTTATTTGAATGCTTATCTTTTTGTTGGTTTTCTCAACAAAGTGAACCAGTTCATAAATCATGCTATTTATAAACATAAGACGCACAAGCGACTAGTGAAATGTTCACACCAAAGTTTATTGATTTAGGAAAATCACTTACATTTCCCTTTTTATAACATGAAAAATGTAACACATATACTCTATTCCACACACTAACAATGTTATACATGCTAAACTACAGTGTATAGATTATAGCATTCCTGTAAGTGCAATATAAAAAAAGCAATGAAAAATGACAACATGGAAATGATTTGGAAAAGGTGTGTGTGTGTGTGTGTGTGTGTGTGCACTGTAAACCCGAATAAGTTGGCAAAACTCAAAAAATTTGAGGTAATCAGTTACATAAATTTTTTTAAGTAATGATGTTTACAGTTTTAAGTAAATGGAACTATGAGTTTTTGAGTTTGTTGTACTCATTTTTTTTTTGTTGTTGTTGCAAATCAAATAAATTGTTGGTCTTTCGGCTGCTCCTGGGAATGGGTCGCTACAGCAGACAATCCGTCCCGCACACAAGCTTGGCACAGGTTTTACACCAGATGCCCTTCCTGACGTAACCCTTCCATTTTATCTGGTCTTGGGACAGGCACTTCATCCAGTTGTTGGGAATCGAACCCAGTTGAAACACCTACCATTGAGCCACCAGTGCCGCATTGCCCTGATGACGTCAGACACAAAATCGCTAGTCTGAAAGATTTTATGTTGGTGGAACTTTAAGGTGACAGTTACTGTTACTTAAGTACTTAAAAGACACATAAAATAATTTTTTTTTAGCTAACTTGAAAAGTGTCATTTCTACAAACTCATAAATACCAAAAAGTTCTAAATACTCATAAAGGTCTATTAATTTGAACTAATTGTAATTATTTAAGTTAACAGTACTCAATATGTTTAATTACTTTGAGCATTAGGGTTTACAGTGTGTGTGTGTGTGTGTGTGTGTGTCGGAATGAATATTTCTCTAAAAAATTTGGATATTTGTGAAGACAAAATAATAGGAATGCATGGCACATCTTGGCTTTGAGTGGAAGTTTTGCATGGTCCTCTGAAGAAAGGTGCTTTAATTGAAAAAAAAATTATAATTTCCTCCTCAGTGGCACATCTCTGCATGACATCTCTTCGACTTGAGTAAAAAAAAAATCCTCTAGGTAAATAAATGAATAGAGAGGACAAAAGGAGCAAAAGGTAAGAGAGGACATGAAGAAAGGCACGGGAGGGAAATAAGAAGAGAAGGCCAGGAGAAGGTCAAGAAGAGACAGAAGTAAAAGTTTGGTTTGGAGCCAGGATAAGCTGGGAGATGATTATTGGGGAGATGAGAGAAGGATTTTCTGTGGACAACAGAAGGATCTAAGATGACTGTGCTGAACAAATTAGGTTGGTAGAGGTGGGGAAAAAGCTGAGTGCATGGACTACAGGTACCAGAGTAGATGTGTTAGAGAAGAAGAAAAATAAGAAGTAATTGATGTAAAAGGAAAGAAAGGAGTGAGAGAATGGAAGTATCACAAAGCTGGTCTGCTGCATCGTTGAGCTTTTGTGGGTCAGTAGTAGAGAGGTGGTGAATAGTGCACACTGTTCTTTATGCTGTAACACAGCATGACACTGCAGACCAACACCAGGAACTAGCAGAGGGATGGAGAGAGAGAGAGAGAGGGGGGGGGGGAGGGAGAGAGGGAGAGAGGTAAAAATCCAGAGAAGAGAACCAAAAAGATCAAAGTTTCAAATAGAGCTCTATGACCTAAAAGAAGGAAAAGAGAACTTCACTAATCACCTTGTAACCTGTTTTAGTCGGAAAAGGACAGGTACATGACGGGAAATAAAGGGAAATGACTGTACATTCTGCTTTATATTAGATCAGACTTGTTCAACCTTAGTGATGTGGGATGGAAAAGAGTAAGGAGGGATAGCGGAGGACATGGTAACAGTGGAGGGAGAACAAGAAGTTGAGGAGAGAGGAATGTATGGAGGAGAAACAAGGGCAGGGCGAGACAGCTGCTGGTAAATAAAACCAGCGCACACAACAATGAAGACCTGGAGGTAGTGTGGAAGACGGACAAAGAGCAAGAAGGATAGCAGCCGACAAAGTAACAGAGAGAGACAGAGAGAGACAGCAGATGCATAGCAAGAGAACCAGAGAGAAAGAAGAGAAGAAACAGGGAGAGAAAGAGAGAGAGAGAGAGAGAGAGAGAGAGAGAGAGAACATGAGTGTACACTCTGAACCCGTAAACCAGATTAATTTAAACACTTAAACTCTACATGTTCATTTGGTTAAGCATTACAACTGACTATAAAGTCTGACTCTGTAATCCCAGCGATACACCCGACTCTGACTAACCCCTGAACCAGACGCTGTCTAAACCCCTAAACTTACTCTGGTTAAAACAGAAAAAACATCTCTGATTGACATCCCCACCTGATTTACAAACCTTAAAAAAGAAACAAGATTAAACCCCAAATAAGATTAGGATTAATCCCTAAATTTGCCCCTGAGAATATTCTAATTATAATCCCAACCCTAAACTTGACACTGCCTATAAACTTCTGATTAAACCCTAAACTTGACTTCGTTTTAGACTCTAAAGTATAACCATAACTCAAACTTTAAACCAGGTGGATGAACTCTAAACCACATTTTAATTTGTCATTTAATTTCTTAATTAAATAAAACAATGTTAGTTCTGGTTAATTGTGTTAAAGTTATTACTCACCAAGATACCAGTGATTACCATGAAAAATGTCAGCACTGAAGAGGCCTTCATCCCGCCCACAATCAGAGGCAAACAACTCTGCACACAAACAAGTCAATAAAAGGTTGTGATTTACTCTCTGACGACAAGTAGTGCCTGAGAAACGAAGAACTTCAACAACAGCCTAGCTTCATTAAATGGCATAATCATTGCTGTTGGATTAAGAAGTCTGTCAGTCACAGTATTAACCTTCCTGTCACTCATTTTAAACCACATGCTTTGTTCATGCAGTCAAAAAAAAACAGCTAAAACTGACTAGAACTGACAAATTAAGTGGTTAGAGCTTACTTTAGAGGTAGAATAAGAAATTCCCAGTATGGAAGACTCCTCTGGACAGATGTTGGTAACGCCCATAACCGTCTGTGCAACTCCGCCCAGGCCACAGCAGTCAAACTGTTTACACACACACAAACACACAGAGACAGGCTATCAGCTATTAAACACACCTTTACATGTATGCATGCTTGCCTCTGTGTGAGTGAGTGAGTGAGTGAGTGAGTGAGTGAGTGAGTGAGTGAAACATACAGAGCTGTGGAATGATTTGAGAATGAAGGCTCTGATCCCATCTCCGGTAATCAGGTACTGGGTGTAGATAGTGGCGTAAAACTCTGAAACGTGGTTTGAGAACTGAAAAAAAAAGAAAAAATAACAGCACTTAAACTTCATCTAAACAGAAGCAGTTAAGCAGGTACAGTGATACATGCTTTCTTCTTTCTGAGATTTCTTCCAGCTTCGCTACCGTTTGGACGTTCCTGCTTACTGCTCCGCGCTTTGTTCTCTATATCTGCACCTTCCTTTAATTTCTATAAGATTTTTCCTTCAGCAGATCAGCACAGTGCTCAAACAAAACACAAACATTAAATTAAAAACTTTTTAGGATCGGATAAAAAGACAGAAATGAGAGAGAAAATGCCTTTTGTGGGATCTATTTGCTGCATGACCTGCCACATTCTTCTACAAAGGACTGCAGTTCTTCAAATTCAATTCAATTCAATTCAATTTTATTTGTATAGCGCTTTTAGCAATTTTCATTGCCGCAAAGCAGCTTTACATAGTCAAAAGAATTATTTAGGTTTGTATGAAATGTGAATTTGTATGAATCAAAATGGTCAGTTTGTCCCTGGTGAGCAAGCCGAGGGCGACAGTGGCAAGGAAAAACTCCCTGAGATGGTAAGAGGAAGAAACCTTGAGAGGAACCAGACTCAACAGGGAACCCATCCTCATTTGGGTGAAACAAAAAGCAGTAAATGATCTGCATTTATACAGTGTGTAGGGTGGGAGGCAGTTCAGCTATAATAGCTGATGTTAATTGATGTTAATATGGAGTCCAGGTAGTTATTGAAGACCCAGGTAGACTTGTAAAAAGTTCCAGTCCTGAACTATCGAACTGTCAAGTCCCCAGAGAAACAGTTGCCAACACCAGTCAAGGCCAGAACCATTTTCTAGTCAGAGAGAACATGCCAAAACTAATCTACAGATTAATCAAACAAAGTTACTTTCTGGCCTTTCAAAACAGGCAGAACATTCAGCAGATCGTCAGCATGGACCCCCTCAGCACACAGCTGGTGAGTCTTGTGAATCTAGCAAATCTCAACAGTTTAGACCAAGTGTACAAGAACATGCCAAAACTAATCTACAGATTAATCAATGGTACAAACAGGGAGCGAGACCAAAAGGAATATATCTCATATTGCTGCGATAGCATCGTCTTCCCCAGATACAGTATGGCTATGACAAGTCTTGTAAACATTGGTATTTTGCCACCCTTTATTCATTTTGAGAACAGATTTAAAGCACTAATAAATGTGGATGAAGAATCACCAAATGTGATTGTATATGGATCAGCTAACTCCGCTACCAACAGGTGCTCAAAGTCGAACAGACAGCGGCATTCAGCTCAGAGAGAACCCAAGGTCAGGACTCTGATAATCGGGGACTCCACTATCAGAAACAGTAGTAGCAAGACAACAACTTCATGCTGCTTTCCTCAAGCAACCAAGGGACAGGGAACTTCGAAACATTCTGATGAAGCATAAGACTGCAAATTGAATTATCAATCCTGTCAACCTGAATAGCACATGCACACCTGGACAAAGTTTGAGCGACCGCAGGCAGCTTTCGAGTCATCATGTGGTTAAAGAATCCCACAAGGACACTGATAACAGGACGCAGCCAAAACAACCACTGCTCATGGACATCCCAGCTCAGTCCTGCCCACAGAGCTCATCACAGACAGACATACCACAACAGCTCCAAGATAGCTTTCTGGAAAACAGCCAGGGAATTCAGAACAGTTTACTACGGCTACCGGAAACACCAGAGCCAGAGGCCATCTCACCAGACACACTATCCCTCTCTCCACCATCTCCACTTCTAAGCTTCTCACAAAAAATGGAGGAACTGGTGTATACTGGGACCAAACTCTCCCACTCTTTTGCTGCAAGCCCCCAGATGCGAACTAAAACAGCACCAGCAGGGTGGATTATTGTAATGGTCTCCTCACCGGCCTTCCCAAGAAGACCATTAGACAGCTGCAGCTCATCCAGAACGCTGCTGCCAGGATTCTGACCAGAACCAGAAAATCTGAGCACATCACACCAGTCCTCAGGTCCTTACACTGGCTTCCTATAACATTTAGGATAGATTTTAAAGTACTTTTACTTGTTTATAAATCACTCAGTGGCCTAGGACCTAAAAACATTACAGATATGTTCACTGAATATAAACCTAACAGACCGCTTCACTCAGATCGTTAGGATCGAGTCAGTTAGAAACACCAAGGGTTCACACAAAACAAGGGGAGTCCGCCTTTAGCCTTTATGCTGCCCGCAGTTGGAACCAGCGTCCAGAAGAGATCAGATGTGCTAAAACATGTGCACATTTAAATCTAGACTTAAAACTCATCTGTTTAGCTGTGCGTTTATTGAATGAGCACTGTTCTACCGCCGAACTGACTGTACTATTTTATGTTTATATTTTGGATTTTTAACTGTTTTTATTTTTAAAAATCAAATTTTAAATAATTTTAAAGGTTTTGCTATTATTTTCTTCTCTTTTATGTAAGGCCCACTGAATAATCATTGTGTATGAAATGTGCTACACTAATGAATTTTCCTTGCCCTGCCTTGCTTACCTCTTTGTTGTAAACAAATGCCATGCCCCCTCCAATGGCCGCTGCTGTAGCAAGAAAGGACAGCAGAAAGCAGTACTGCAGAAAACACAGCATGAACCCGTTAGACACAATGACTTCTGTTCATTATTAATATTATTATTATTACAGTTTCAGCCAAAACATTGAAAATCATTCAGCGGGAAATTGTTTGAATTTTAATTGGATTAATTGGCAAATCAAATGTTAGACTTCAATATCCACCAACTCCACTACATTCCACTCCTCTTACATTTCAGCTAAAGAGCTTCTTCTATCATCACTTCGAATTAGTTTATCTCATGGAAGGTGAATAATGTGCGTATTGCAGAACTATTTCTGACATTCTATAAAATAATCAATAACCTTTTTTTTGCTTTTCAGTTTGGGGGCGAAGCTGATTCCAGGGAAGGGAAGAATTACTAACAAAGTGTCTAAAAGCATTATTAACATAAAAACTATAAACTGGTAGGTTATATATGTTTATTTTAGTTCAAGGGTGTGTTCGCAATTGTGAGTTTGCTTTTTCGCTCTGGGTTTCTCACTTGAAAAAAAATGTATCTAAATAAAAAACACAACCACATCCACTTTCACAGACGTGTGTGAAACTACACAATTTGTGCATGCGATTAAACCTCATCATTGTCTACTTCCTGTTACAGTGAAGGAGATGACATTGTTTTGTGTGTGTGTGTGTGTGTTTGTCTTACTCCACCAAGCGCAGATTTATTCTCACTACAGGAGCCATAATCCCCAACCACGGCAGTAATGAGGATCAAAACACTAATGCCTATGCACAGTCCGACCACTGAGATAGAGAGAGAGAGAGAGAGAGAGAGAGATAGAGAGAGAGAGAGAGGACAACACCAAACTTTTTAATGGATGGATATAGTAGAAGGATGAAGCGATAAGTGATTGGATGGCTGACTATAAATATTCACCTGTGTATTTAATTTAATTTTGCAAACACTTATCGTGTATAAAAATAATGAATATGTAGTTTGTAATAATAAAGAGGAATGAAACAACATACTAAAGAGAAAATGGTTGGTTTTCAGGTCTTCAGGTATGTCAGCACTGAAGCGCAGATACAATCCACCTGCTAATAAACCCATACCCAGCAACTGAGAGAGAGAGAGAGAGAGAGATTCTTTACACTGATCAAAAACTGTAAAAATTATTACTGTGAAGATGAACATTAACAAGGTTCTTACAGTGAAGAGTATGTTAAACAGGATGACGATCCACTTGCAGACCTGTCCACATCCGCCTAATGCCATGATGACTAAAGCCGTCTAGATATACCTGACCAAATAAAGAGACAGAGAGAGGAACATTGAACAATAATATTCATATTAATAAAATATCCCTTTAAACATTTGCTGTTATCCTTAAAACTCATGTGGCATGGATCCGTGCCTGTAGCACAACATTGGTCAAGCAATTACAACAAAATACTGCATTTATACAGTTTTATTGTATATAACTGTATTTGAGTTATTAGATATGTCAGGTTGTGTCATAGATATCAGTTTTAATCATTACTACAGTTGTTAGATATTGAGATGTATATCTGCTCCTTCTGCTCTGTAAAGCTTCATAACGGCTCTAATCTGAGGTGCTGGTTGTTAATTGGTGATTTCTGAGGCTGGTGACTCTAAATGAACTTCTCCTAATGAGGTTCTCAACTGTTCCTGGACCAGTTCCTGCACTGCAGTAGTATGACAATTTTATGATTCTTTAAACTCATAAAACTGTCACGATTTGGGGTGTAATGGCGGATGTTGTCGCCGTGGGCGAAAAGAGTAGGCATAAGCGTAGAGGGGTTTTGTAACCAAAAAGAGTCTTTTAATAAGGTCCACAGTATATAAATAATCAAGACACAAAAAAAACAAACATTACTCAAAAACATAGGGTGAAACATGGGCTCTCTGGCAAGACACAGGCTCTAATACCTGTTACACTAAGCCCAAGCTCTGTGGCGAAATACAGGCTCTAATACCCGTTACACTAAGCCCAAGCTCTGTGGCGAAACACAGGCTTAAGGACACGTAGTAGACGCCCTGTGGCGAAGCACAGGCTTCTCGACGAAACACATGACCTACAAACTAAGCACGGAGCTGAAATGGGACAAAACATGACGGGAGACAACTAGAGACAAGACGAGACTAGAGACAAGACAATCAGCTAGACATGGCTATTAGCCAACCATGGCAGTCAGCTACACATACATCTAGCTAAGCATGTCTTTAGCCTTACATGCACATAGCTACACTTACCTAATGGCTAACCACACTAGGGACTCGGGACACTCAAAGGCTAGGCTAGGGGACACTCAAAGGCTAGGCTAGGGGACACTCAAAGGCTAGGCTAGGGGACACTCAAAGGCTAGGCTAGGGGACACTCAAAGGCTAGGCTAGGGGACACTCAAAGGCTAGGCTAGGGGACACTCAAAGGCTAGGCTAGGGGACACTCAAAGGCTAGGCTAGGGGACACTCAAAGGCTAGGCTAGGGGACACTCAAAGGCTAGACACAGAGAAACCATGGAGACTAAAAACACGAAAAGGCTAGAAACACAAAGGGGCTATGGCTAGAAGCATGACAGTTAGCTTAACATGGGTTTTAGCTAACCAAGCTCCTAGCCAAACACACCTAGCTACTTACCTAACTAGTTAAACACCCAAGGAAACAGGATGACACAAACAACAATACTTACAGACATATACACACCACACTTGACAAGACAGCTCCACAAACTTAGACACACAGAACATCAACAGTAAACATTGCCAACATGAGAGCCCAACTCTACAAAACTTAAATCAAAATATAAACTGAACAAAAACCAAACAAAATGCCCACACAAATGACAGTAGTATGACTAACAATGCTCGACCCAGTTTCCCAGACTAAACAGCTATTTATAGATGGTCTAATTGGCTACCTCGGTTCAAGTGTGCACTCGCATTACCTGACCGAGGTGCCTTCTGGGAAACTGAGTCAGTAAACAAAAACTACAAAAACAGCGACCTCTAGTGGTGGTCCCTTACAAAAACAAGGCAGTAAGCCTTTGCCGACTTTTAAAGGTTTTTTTTTTTTTTTTTTTTAAATAAATAAACATGTTTATGATACCTATTTACTTTACTTTTTTAAGTGTAACATGCGATTTTATGTGATGATAGCTACAAGTTAGGATTTCAAAAAAGTATATTGGAATAGGTAATGTGAATGGGAATATCTGAAGGGCTAAACATCAGGCTTTTACAAACACTGGCAGGGACACTTAGCACAAACATCTCTTTATGTGCTTACTCATTGTACATGCACTGCAGCGAGCTTCCCTCAGTCTCTCAGCTGTTCGTTAAACATTAAGCTCTTCTTGTTGGGAGAACTAGACTGTTGCCCTCTGACAGCAGTGAATGTTCTTGACAAATCAAATCAAATCAAATTCAAATTCAAATCAACCAGCCAATGTGCGGTTATTGGGGTCAGGCAGCACCCCCACCCCAATAATATGCCAATATTAATTTATTAATGATGTTAACTCTGATAATGCTATGTGCTAATAACTCTATTATTAATGGAAGTTAGTAACCGTTCCATAAATGATAATGGGTTTGAGTAAATCAATCGATGATGGATTAATAACCAATTTAACACACAGTAAAAGGCTTATTGCACTAATTGTGTTTCCTGAAATCTAATCCGCTTCTATTCACTATCACTATTACTGGAGTACATTAAACACATGTACAGTACATTAGCTAGGGCCCTTCAAATCTAATAATTAATGTATTAGCATTACAATCACCACACAGCTGTCAAAACAGAAGCACATTGTCATTGTAGCTCAACTAGAACTCCCCATTGTAAACACACTTCATGTGACAGAGTTCGCACAACAAGCAGTGCAAGTTAAGATGTTTCTTCGTTGATGGTTTAATTGTATAATTTTTCTTAAAATCAAAGCATGCCCACATCTGGGAGCGGTCTTTTTTTTTCTTAGGAAAATTGTATAACAGGTCACCGTGAGAGTAATCATCTGACAGTTCACACAAGCATACACAATTTTCAGCAATATACACATGCACGTTCCTTAGTTATTATTCGGGATTTTTCTACACCGCACCACACCGTAGGGCAAGATAACCCATTCCACCTTTCAGAAGGGTATGAGAATATAATGACAACTTCGTCCAACTAGAACTGAACCTAACTTGTATTATGTTAAGAAAATTATGCAAAATTGCACTTCCAGGTCAGTTCCACAAGTATTTAGTGACTGGTAATTGAACAACCAGTCTAGCAATCATTGAATCTTGTCATGCACACTCGAAACCCGACCGGCACTAGGACCCGGAAGTGAAGCGGTCGTGAACCAGGAAGTATAAAAGGAGTAAACAAACCATAGCATCTTGCTCAGTCATTGAGTTTTGGCCCATGTCTCGTCGGAATCGTTCGTCGAATCGTGAGTACTCACTTTATTGGTCTTGCTTTCTGATTGAGTGTGCATTTATAGGACGCGGGTTAGATTGTGTCTTTCCCTTGCTCCCCATTCGTGAGAGTCCTTAGATTAAAGAGCGTGATTATCCTGCCTACTCGTGTTCTTCCGCGTTTGGGTTTACCATTCACGCTACAAAGGGCTAACCGCTAAAGCTAAGTCTTCTGGTCACCTCAGGTTAGTTCTTGACAGAATGACTGAGCCTTCCGCGGTGAACCCAGCGGATCATGCGCGCCTCTGCGACGTGGTAGATCAGCACGCCGAGCTGATCAACAAGCTAACCGGGGAGATCGCTACTCTGCGCCTGGGCCTCCAAGACGTCGCGGCCTTACGCCGCGAGGTCGCGGAGCTCCGGAAAGAGAATGCGGATCTCCGGGCGGCTGTGGATCGCGCGGCTAGCGGGCCTCCCGTCGCGGCGGCCGCGGCGCCGCACCAACCCACCCCCCCTCCTTCCGATGTATTTTTGGAACTTCCGGATAAATGGGATGGCACAGACGGGAAGTGTAATGTGTTTTTAACAGCGCTTGATCTGGTGTTTGAGTTTAATGCCACCAGGTACTCCACCGATCGGCTACGCATCGCGCTTCTGGTCTCGTTGCTATCCGGGCAGGCAGCTGAGTGGGCCACGGCAGTTCTCCGGGCGGATACAGACACCGCGCACTCATATAATGAGTTCACCCGCCAACTCCGACTCACTTTCGAACACCCAGCGGGCGAGGTGGAGACCGACACCAAGCTCTACCATCTGCGGCAGGGAGGATTGTCCGTAAGCCGGTACGCAGCTGAATTCCGGACCCTTGCTGTACAGACTGACTGGGGAGATGCCGCGCTCCGGACATCTTTCTACGAGGGACTGGCTCCGCGCATAAAAGACGAGCTTGCCGGGCGAGAGCTTCCTGCCACCCTGGAGGGAATGATCCAGCTCACCCTTCGTATTGACCAGCGCATCCTCTCTCGCCCGAAGCCAGCCCCAAGGACCCTGCCGCCTGCACCCACCTTCTCCTACACCGCACCACGACCACCTACTGCTCTCACCGCTCCAACTACTGGATCTGTCGGATCTCCACATCCTGCCGTGGTTGACACCGGAGCCGGGGAACCCATGCAACTAGGACGCGCCTCCCTGACCGTGGCGGAACGCGAACGACGGTACAGAGAGGGGTTATGTGCCTATTGTGGGTCAGCGGCACATCACCGGGCGATCTGTCCATTTCGTCCGGGAAACGCCCAGCCCCGGTGAGTACGAGGAGAGACTCACCGGGCCCTCTCCACCTCTCCACCACGACCAACGCCACCATCTCACGTCTCACGGTCCAGGTAACTCTCCAATTTGGCCACAAACGAGTTCGAAGTACTGCGTTCATCGATTCCGGTGCCGCTGGTAACTTCATTGACTCAACTTATGCCAAAGAATTGGGGATGAAGATCGAGGCGTTATCCCAGCCGGTTCACATCACTTCGGTGGACGGTCGGCCCCTCTCATCCAGCCCCATCACTCACCAGACCCAACTCATCACCTTCATAATCGATCAACACCAGGAACAGCTCCAACTTCACCTCACCTCCATCTCATCTCCTCCCATCATCCTCGGCTACCCGTGGCTGCTGCAGCACGACCCCCTCATTTCCTGGAATCAGAATCGTATCCTCCAGTGGGGACCGACCTGCACTGAACTTTGCCTACGGGCTCAGGCTGGGACGTGTTCCACGGAGTCCGAGGCCCCCGACGTCGACATCAACGCCATACCTCCCCCCTATCGTGACCTGGCTGGAGCCTTTTGCAAGAGAAGAGCCAACCATCTGCCACCCCATCGCCCTTATGACCTGGCGATAGAGCTTCAGCCAGGTTCCGTCCCTGAAGAAGAAAGGGGGCGAGCTTCGCCCATGCGTCGACTATCGGGGGCTAAACAAGATCACCATTAAAAAACCGTCACCCATTGCCGCTTACCAACTCAGCCCTGGACGCCCTCTCTGGTGCCACCGTGTTCACGAAGTTGGACCTCCGGAGCGCCTACAACTTGGTGCGCATCAGAGAGGGTGATGAGTGGAAGACGGCCAACTGTACTGCAAGTTGGAAAAATGTGCTTTTCACCAGCACTCCACCACGTTCCTGGGTTTTGTTATCTCGCCCCAGGGTGTGGCCATGGACCCGCAGAAACTCGAAGCTGTTCGTCATTGGCCCCTACCCAAGACTCTCAAACAGCTTCAACGGTTCCTCGGGTTTGCGAACTTCTACCGTCGCTTTATCCGGGGCTACAGTACAGTTGCAGCACCACTGACCAGTCTGACCAGGCCCTCACCTCATCCTTTTCACCTCACTCCCGCCGCCATTTCTGCATTCAAAGAACTCTGCCACCGTTTTACCACCGCCCCTATTCTGCTTCACCCAGATGCCAACCAACCGTTCGTTGTGGAGGTGGACGCGTCGGATGTGGGCGCCGGCGCTGTTCTCTCCCAGCGAGGTCCAGACCAGAAGCTACATCCTTGTGGCTTCTTCTCCAAGAAATTTAATCCCACTCAGCAGCGATACGGAGTAGGGGACCGCGAGCTGTTGGGCATAAAGTGGGCCTTGGAGGAATGGCGTCACTGGCTCCAGGGCGCCAGCGAGCCGTTCATTGTCTGGACGGATCACCAAAATCTCATCACCATCAGAAACCTCAAACAACTCAACCTACGGCAGGCACGGTGGGCACTATTTTTTGAACAATTCGACTTCCATCTGTCATACCGCCCGGGGTCCAAAAACACCAAGGCCGACGCCCTTTCCCGACAACAAGAGGAGGACGCCCCCCGGGCGGACCCCGTGCCTGTCATACCCCCGTCACGTGTAATTGCACCCCTCCGTTGGGACTTGGAAACGAGGGTACGCCAGGCTCAGGCTGCGGAGACCAAACCGGCAGGTGTGCCGCCTGGACGACTCTACGTGCCACAAACCTCAAGATCGGAGGTCCTACAATGGGGGCACTCCTCGCCCGTCGCCGGACACCCCGGGAACCGAAGGACCTTGCTCTTTATAAAACGGGCGTTCTGGTGGCCCTCCATGAAGAAGGACATAGAGGAGTTCGTTCAGGCGTGCCCGGTGTGTGCCAGGGCCAAGGACCCAAACCGACCCACACCCGGAGAGCTGCAACCACTTCCCATTCCTCGACGGCCCTGGACACACATTGCCCTGGACTTCATCACGGGCCTGCCGGTTTCCGAAGGGAAAAATACCATCCTCACGATAGTTGACCGGTTCTCCAAGGCAGTACACCTGGTGGCCCTCTCCGGACTCCCATCAGCTAAGGACACCGCCGAGCTGATACTGGAACACGTAGTCCGCCTGCATGGGTTCCCCAAAGACATCGTCTCGGACAGAGGGCCCCAGTTCACCGCCCGGTTCTGGAAGGCCTTCTGCCGTCTGATCAATTCCACCAGTAGTCTGTCATCTGGCTACCATCCCCAGACTAACGGTCAGACGGAACGGACCAACCAACAGCTGGAGCGCTACCTGAGGTGTTTTGTGTCTGATCGCCAGCGCTCCTGGGCCCGCTACCTCACATGGGCAGAGCTATCGCACAATCTCCACGTCTCCTCTGCCACGAACCTAAGCCCATTTGAGGTATGCTATGGTTTCCAACCTCCGATGTTCGACCACCAAGAACCGGAGGTTGACGTACCATCGGCCCAACAGTTGGTCCGTAGGTGTCGGCGGATATGGAACCAAGCCAACCTCGCCATCCAACGCACCAACACCAGCTACGTCGCCCAGCATCGCCGCCGACACCCTCCGGGACGGTTGTACAGAGTAGGTGACAAGGTATGGCTGTCCACTAAGAACCTCCATCTGCACACAGAATCCCGAAAGCTATCACCCAGATTCATCGGTCCATACCGCATCACTCTGAGAATTAACCCTGTCACCTACCGGCTCCAGCTGCCTGCGGCGCTCCGGATCCACCCAGTATTCCACGTTTCTCAACTGAAACCCTTCACCACTTCACCGATGATTACACCCACCCCCCCTGCTCCTCCTCCCCGCATCATTGACGGAGGTCCCGCTTACACCGTGCGACGAATCCTTGATTCGCGCCCTCGGGGCAGAGGCACCCAATACCTGGTCGATTGGGAAGGCTACGGCCCCGAGGAGCGATCTTGGGTTCCAGCACGGTTCATCCTCGACCCCGAGCTCATCCGGGACTACCGTCACAGGGTATCCTCCACCTCAGGACCGTCTGGAGCCGGTCCTGGACAGGGGGGTACTGTCATGCACACTCGAAACCCGACCGGCACTAGGACCCGGAAGTGAAGCGGTCGCGAACCAGGAAGTATAAAAGGAGTAAACAAACCATAGCATCTTGCTCAGTCATTGAGTTTTGGCCCATGTCTCGTCGGAATCGTTCGTCGAATCGTGAGTACTCACTTTATTGGTCTTGCTTTCTGATTGAGTGTGCATTTATAGGACGCGGGTTAGATTGTGTCTTTCCCTTGCTCCCCATTCGTGAGAGTCCTTAGATTAAAGAGCGTGATTATCCTGCCTACTCGTGTTCTTCCGCGTTTGGGTTTACCATTCACGCTACAAAGGGCTAACCGCTAAAGCTAAGTCTTCTGGTCACCTCAGGTTAGTTCTTGACAAATCTCCATCTAAATAGATGGAATATGGATAGAATATGATAAATTCTTGGAAATGCAAATGATGATCTAAAACCTATCTATCTATCTATCTATCTATCTATCTATTCATCCACCCATCCATCCATCCATCAGTAATTGTATGCTCAACAAATATGAAACTCTTAAGCATCGTTCATCTGAAACTTTGAAGGAACCCCTAAGGGTGCCCATACCCAAGTTACTGATCAGAAAGTCAGGGGTTTAGGTGCCAGAACAGTCTTTATGACATTTTAATAAAATCAGCATCAAATAAAATCAATTGAATACATCAGGAAGGGCATCTGGTGTAAAACCTGTTGGGCGTGAAGACCTCCCTGCACCTTCAGCACCACCCCACTGAGTACTAGCCCCCTCAGGGCTGTGTGCTCAGTCCCCTGCTGTTCACACTGCTGACTCATGACTGTGTAGTGACATACAGTTCGAATCACATTATCAAGTTTGCTGATGACACGACTAGTCAAGTTTTGCATGCAAGAACGACCAGTCAGCGTACAGACAGGAACTTTAGAGACTAATGAACTGGTGTAAAGAGAACAACCTGTCTCTGAAAGTCAAGAAGACAAAAGAAATGGTTGTTGACTTTAGGAGGACACGGAGCGACCATTCTCCACTGAACATTAACGGAACATTGGGAATTGTGCCATATCGGACCGCAGGACCCTACATCGGATAGTGTGGACAGCTGAGAAGATCATCGGGGTCTCTCTCCCCTCTATTAAAGACATGCATCCGCAAAGCCACCAGCATTGTGACTGATTGGACACACCCATTACATACACTCTTCACCCTCCTGCCATCTGGAAAAAGGTACCAAAGCATTCAGGCACACACATCCAGACTGTGTAACAGCTTTTTTCCACAAGCCATCCAGAAATTAACACACGTGCAAAAACACTGATCAACACTATCAAACTATTGTACCCTCTTGTAAATGCTCTTTTGCACAATATTCCTTAATTGCTAATTTGCACAAACAATTTTTATCTTTGGAACGTTTACTAACGTTTTTCCCCCCACTACCTCAACTCATCACCTCATTACCACAGAGTATTGTAATGTCATGTTGTCGCTCTTGTTTACACATTTGCACGTGCACTTTATGTTGTCTCTTTTGTATAAAAACATAGATAGTTCTCTTTTAACGTAAAATGTCAATCTGTCTTGTCCCAGTTAGCCGGCTAATTACGTCTCTACGTTAGCTAGTTAGTTTTTTTTTGCTAATTTATGTTGTCATGTCGATCTGTCTTGTCCCAGGTAACCAGCTGTTTAGGTTTCTTAGTTAGCTAGTAAGTTTCTGTTCAGTAATGTTGTTAATTTACGTTGTATGTAGCGCCTTGATCCTGGTGGAATGTTATATTGTTTCACTGTGTACTGACTGTATATGGTTGAAGTGACAATAAAAGTCTACTTGACTTGACTTGACATATGACATTGTGTAATTTAAACTTTTTAATATTACAAAATATTTTTGTGTTGTCCTTTAAGGTCGGATTGTTTAATCAGTTTATTCAGGTATTAAAATAAAATTAATTAAAATTAAATAAAAATATTTTGCTTATTTAGTTCAGCATGAAAATCAGTTAATAAAGATTTTTCTTTTGGAGGTTTTTTTTTCCTAAAACTTTTTTTTTAGGTAAACAATTGGAGCAGTTTAGATTCACATGCAACAGTTTGCAGAAACAGTGTCATAACCTTATTACACTCACTTGAAACGTATTTTGAATCTTTCTGACACGTGTAGGTTGCTTTACAGTTAGAATTGATTTTTTTTTAAGCTCCTAATTGCATTTTTTTCCACTAGGCCTGAATGTAGTCTCTGTGTGTTTGTTGCTTGTAAGTTATGAGCAAGTTTAATAAAAGTCATTTGCTCATCACCAACCGTTCTGGACTTTTGAACTGAAATAGAAATCAAATCTTTGAATATTGAGTTTAAGAACCCCTGTTACAATCTTATTGATTCAATAATGATTATTCCACAACACTTCCCAACTTTTAATATGCAATTTGGACTTTTAAATTGAATTATACATTATAAAAAAATTTAATAATATATAAAAATATTTAAATGATCTTTAAAGATAAAACACTACTGTACACTGAGTTGTCTAACTTAAGCATACATCAAAAAAGTACTTGAAGTCTTTCAGGAGAGGATGTTGGCAAGTCTTAGCGTGCCTTCTTCACCAATTTACATTAACCATAGCGTGCGAAAACAGGTAAGAGAAAACAGCGCCAACACTTTACCACAGCAGTGAATCAAAGTGCCAGTGAGGGAAGGGGATTTTTTTTTTTTTGTTCTTAACATAACAGGTGCCACAAAATAGTGTTCGCCCTTTATATGTTTCCAGTTGTGTGTGTGTGTGTGTGTGTGTGTGTGTGGTTTTCACACATGGCCAGCATTACTTTCTCTTCCATGTATGTTATTTTTGAAATATTAGAAAAATCTTCAGTCCTTTGTGTAACTGTAAGATTTTAGAATACAAAGTAATTCATTCAAAGTGTGATTTAAGTAGGAAATAAAATGCAGTCAGTTAATTTTTCCAGGAAATGTATTCCCGGAGTTCTATAGTTCTAAGAATTATATAGATTTATTTATAAGATTGATATGTCCATAAAGGGAGCATGACATGGTACTATGTTCCCAGAGGCCTACTGTATATGCTCCAGTTCTAGTGCCCTATGTTTCCATGGTCTATATAAAAAAGACTTTCCCCCAGAAAACATTTTAGAAACCTCCAAAACCATGGACCAAGATTATACCCATTAGGTTTGTTGTATGGCGGCACGGTGGCTTAGTGGTTAGCACTTCCAGGTCCTGGGTTCAAGTCCCACCTCGGGTCTGTGTGTGTGGAGTTTGCATGCTCTCCCCGTGTCCCCGTAGGTGTCCTCCTGGTACTCTCGTTTCCTTCCAGAGTCCAGAGTCCAAAGATATGCAGAGTAGAATAATAAGCATTCCCAAATAGCCTGTAGTGTATAAATTAATGTGCAAGTGTGTGTGTGTGTGTGTGCCCAGAGATGCACTGGCAACCCCATCCAGGATGTACCCTGGAACACACACCAAGTCACCTGGGAAAGGCTTCAGACCCGCCTGTTATTGAATAAATTAAACTGGACAATATTTGGGAAACACTTTTATCTTGAAATGGGTCAATGATTCAAAGGGGGGTGAATGGTCAGTGTGAAAAATTAACTAGGGAATCAGGGAACATGGGACCATGGAAAACCAAAAACAAAAAAACACTCCATGTCAGACTGTTATAGAAAAATAAGAAATAATGAAAAGAATTCCAGTTACACACTAAAGATGTAGTATAGTATAATTCATTTTTGTCATATTTTCTCTCTCTCTTGAAGGGAATAAGACAAAATGAACACAGCATCTGAACATATTAATGTTTAATTGAGCATGTTTAAACCATGTCTATTTATTCTCATTAAACTACACTGGAATACCAGGTGCAGAGTTTTTTTTATCTTGTGGTTAGGATTGCACAAGTACTGTTCCTCCTTCTGCTGTTCAATTTCTATTTCTTCTAGACTGAGAGGGTTCACTTCCACTAAATTACCAGATCTAATTCTGTATACGTTTCTATTTTGTTTCTATTAAAACAGAATTTTAGAGATTGTCACTGGAAAAAATATCTCATCATATCTCATATCTGTTCCCCCATGTGTTGTCTGTTTCCAAGCTAACAATCTGAGTTCAGTTCATTTATCCAAATCTGTGGTTGTAACATTCTGGAATTAAGACTAACTAAAGGACCTTCAATCACTGATTATTCCAAATGAATGCTGTAAATCAAAACAGCACGTGCTGCAATGTTGCAAAAAGTTATTTGTGTAACATTACAGCCTGATCAAACCTTTACTAAACATTCATATCATTCTGTTACTGTAGGCTGACAACATTATGACACTTTTTTGTCATTTTTGTTTTTTTTATCCATCATCTATCCATCCTCTACACTTGGACTGGGCAATTAACTGAAAAAAAGATCTAAACTGGCATTCAGAACCTTTAATCAACATAATCATGTCAATTATTATTATTATTATTATTATTATTATTATTATTATATTTTTTATTCTGTTATTACTTCCTTCACAATGTTTGTGTGTTTATGTACTGTTCCCTCAATGAAAATATACTGCCGTGTGTGTGTGTGTGTGTGTGTGTGTGTGTGTGTGTGTGAGTGTTGTAAGGCCTATCCAGCCTGTGACATGAGAACTCTTTCATTAGAAAAAAATCTCAGCTCTAATAGTTAAGCATATGTACAAAATAAACCGTCAGTAAATTACGAGGATAATAATAATAATAATAATAATAATAATAATAATAATTGTTGTTCATGAATCATGATAGAGTTATTATGTTAAATAGATGTGATAGTAATTTGTACTATGTAATGTATCTAATGTATTAGCTAAAGTCTTTGGACTGTGAGCATGGGAGAAACAGCAAACTTCCACACACAAGCACACATACAGATAGCAACTGAATGGAGGTGTGAGGTGACAATTCTGACCTCTGAGTCACTGCGACACCTTTTAGGACTTGTTTCCTTTAATAAGTGGATTAACACACTGGTGCAACTCTCTGACTCTGCCAGAATTTATTGATTTTTTTTAATACATTTAGTAACCTTTCATGTTTTAAAACGATGGATGAATCTCTTGAAGAGTAGAGAACGTCTGGTGCCACATACGCTTTTACATTAAAGGACAAAAAAAACATTTTAATATGTCCTAGTAAAATTCGGGGGAACAAAAAGGGAAAGTTGTGTAGATGTTCATCCAGAGATGAGGCAGTAAGTGTTAGCTCAAGAGAGACTGCAACAAAAACTGTGTGACAAAAAACAGTCACGGATCATCACTATTCTCAACAACCAATCACTGACCATCACTATCCCAACAACCAATTAGTGATTATCACTATTCCCAACAACCAATCACTGTTTATCACTATTCCTAACAACCAATCACTAATCATGACTATCCAAAAACAACCAATCCCTGATCATCACTATTCCCAACAACCAATCGCTGATCATCACTATTCCCAACAACCAATCACTGATCATCACTATTCCCAACAACCAATCGCTGATCATCACTATTCCCAACAACCAATCCCTGATCATCACTATTCCCAACAACCAATCCCTGATCATCACTATTCCCAACAACCAATCACTGATCATCACTATTCCTAACAACCAATCCCTGATCATCACTATTCCCAACAACCAATCCCCGATCATCACTATTCCTAACAACCAATCGCTGATCATCACTATTCCCAACAACCAATCCCTGATCATCACTATTCCCAACAACCAATCCCTGATCATCACTATTCCTAACAACCAATCACTGATCATCACTATTCCTAACAACCAATCACTGATCATCACTATTCTCAACAACCAATCACTGACCATCACTATCCCAACAACCAATTAGTGATTATCACTATTCCCAACAACCAATCACTGTTTATCACTATTCCTAACAACCAATCACTAATCATGACTATCCAAAAACAACCAATCCCTGATCATCACTATTCCCAACAACCAATCGCTGATCATCACTATTCCCAACAACCAATCACTGATCATCACTATTCCCAACAACCAATCGCTGATCATCACTATTCCCAACAACCAATCCCTGATCATCACTATTCCCAACAACCAATCCCTGATCATCACTATTCCCAACAACCAATCACTGATCATCACTATTCCTAACAACCAATCCCTGATCATCACTATTCCCAACAACCAATCCCCGATCATCACTATTCCTAACAACCAATCGCTGATCATCACTATTCCCAACAACCAATCCCTGATCATCACTATTCCCAACAACCAATCCCTGATCATCACTATTCCTAACAACCAATCACTGATCATCACTATTCCTAACAACCAATCACTGATCATCACTATTCCCAACAACCAATCGCTGATCATCACTATTGCCAACAACCAATCACTGATCATCACTATTCCTAACAACCAATCCCTGATCATCACTATTCCCAACAACCAATCCCTGATCATCACTATTCCTAACAACCAATCGCTGATCATCACTATTCCCAACAACCAATCCCTGATCATCACTATTCCCAACAACCAATCCCTGATCATCACTATTCCTAACAACCAATCACTGATCATCACTATTCCCAACAACCAATCGCTGATCATCACTATTGCCAACAACCAATCGCTGATCATCACTATTCCTAACAACCAATCACTGATCATCACTATTCCCAACAACCAATCGCTGATCATCACTATTGCCAACAACCAATCGCTGATCATCACTATTCCTAACAACCAATCCCTGATCATCACTATTCCCAACAACCAATCCCTGATCATCACTATTCCTAACAACCAATCACTGATCATCACTATTCCTAACAACCAATCACTGATCATCACTATTCCTAACAACCAATCCCTGATCATCACTATTCCCAACAACCAATCCCTGATCATCACTATTGCCAACAACCAATCACTGATCATCACTATTCCTAACAACCAATCCCTGATCATCACTATTCCCAACAACCAATCACTGATCATCACTATTCCCAACAACCCATCACTGATCATCACTATTCCCAACAACCAATCCCTGATCATCACTATTGCCAACAACCAATCACTGATCATCACTATTCCTAACAACCAATCACTGATCATCACTATTCCTAACAACCAATCCCTGATCATCACTATTCCCAACAACCAATCCCTGATCATCACTATTCCTAACAACCAATCACTGATCATCACTATTCCCAACAACCCATCACTGATCATCACTATACAAAAACAACCAATCACTGATCATCACTATTCCCAACAACCAATCCCTGATCATCACTATTCCTAACAACCAATCACTGATCATCACTATTCCCAACAACCCATCACTGATCGTCACTATACAAAAACAACCAATCACTGATCATCACTATTCCCAACAACCCATCCCTGATCATCACTATTCCCAACAACCAATCACTGATCATCACTATTCCCAACAACCCATCCCTGATCATCACTATTCCCAACAACCCATCACTGAGGACAATCCCAATTCTTTGTTCAAGGATTTGCACTTACTTATGTAGTGGATTACCTGTGACGGGAAACTAATTATTTTAAGCAAAACTCTACATACATGATTGACATTTCTTTTCAAACAAACACTTCTGATGAACTTGTCTAAACACTATCCGTGCTGTTCCTTTAACTGTTAAATTCTCCCAGTTTCCTTAAAGTATGGTGACTCTTTCCGACCCTGTTTACCTTTGGGTTACCTGTTTTTCTTTGGCTGTAAGAAATGAAATAATAATCTGTTCTTCTCTCTTCTGACTACGTGCTCTGTCCTGCTTTGTTTGAGACGTTACATATTTTCATATGTAAATGATGGTGTCCATGCCCAGCCTATGCTTGTCAGTGTGTATCCCAGTCTTTTCTCTTTTTTGGCAGTTTGTTACAGTAACACAAAATTAGCTATAGTGTGACCTGACTGTTTGACTCTTTCGGAGCTTCTACTTCTTTTCAAGTTCGTGATTGAGATCATCTTTTTAATTTCTGCTACAGTGTTTCTTATAAAGCTTGTTTCCCCTCCCCCATCCTAAACCCTTCAAACAAACCGTATTTAGGAAAGTTCAGCTGTTTTTTTTTATCCTTAATACCTTATTCGTATCCGTCCTGCTATTTTAGATTGTTCTGTGTTTATTTGATTTTTTCTCCATCACCAGGTTCTGTGTTCGGTATTGATACAAATATGTTTTTTGATTATATTTGAACATATTCATGTTTATTCTTAAAGGCAATTGTAGCTAATTTAAAAGGTTTTGCTCATTTCAGCTAATATCCGCTATGTTGGTTTATATTTGTTTCAGTAGAGGTCGAAGCTAACTAAACCTGGATTTCCTCAAAAAAGTAACAATGTTGGCATGTTAAAAAAAAATGCAGAGACACGCGGTTTTATACTTTTGTCCCATCACTATCTCTTACTCATGCACATAAATCCCCGCCCATAAATCCATGCTACTACTCCAAGCAACTTTATTTTGTAATACTTATTTTTAGTATTGATTTTTTTTCAATCATTTTGTGTTTCATTATTCATTTTATTTTTTAATCATGCATTTTATTTATCGTCTCTCCCTGCTGCTATTAGACTGTACAATCAGAGCTGCCCTAATAAACCTGACTCTATATCTCTATATTGTTGTATACTGTTGGAATATCAAACTTTTAAAATATAGTTACAATAGTTATAATCTTAAATATAGTAATAATATTTTACAATATGGTTACAATATCTTAATTTTGTGTGCAAAAGCAACAGTGCAATAAGACCCTTTCAAACTGTGCGATATTATCCTAATGCAATTTGTTAGATCTATTAGTTTGAAAGTGCAACATTGTTTTTTGTTTTTTTTTGTCTGTTGTATTTATACACCGTACTGTCCCTACTTTCTTATTGCACATTTTTCTTTGCTGCTGTAAGAAAGAAATGTCTCCACAGTGGGACAAATGAAGGTATATCTTATCTCATCTTATCTTATCTTAATTGCATGGTTTATTTAACAGTCAACTAGATGATTTTAAATCCACATGTTAAAAAGTGCTACTAATGTTAAACCTATATGGGAGACATTCTAACTCATTTACTCATTGTCTATACTCAGGCTTTAACCTGAGTGCAGGGTCATGGGAGCCCTGGAGCCTATCCCTGCATGTTTTTGAGATGTGGAAGGAAACCGGGGAGAACATGCAAACTGCATGCACACACATAAACCCCGAGCTGAGAATGGAACCCTCAATGTGCAGGGCAACAGTGCTAACCACTACACCGCTGTGTGCCACTAAATGACATTCTAATAAGGTTAAGAATGAGGTCAGATAGGGCTACCAGTGTTTTGCAGTCCTACATTGTAACTGATGTAAACTATACATTTCCGCTTCTGGCAGTGTAGGAAAAAATGATAAAGATACACTACAGGTGAATGACGTCACCTGGTGATTTCTAAAAACGCTTTCGCGACTTTACACTTAAAGCATGCATATGATGTAATCGTGATCAGTACAGAACGACTCGGGTCTTTTGTTGTTTGCTGCAGCTTTAGATGAATCCAACACCCCCCCCCCCACCTCACCCCTCCCCCTATCTCTCCTCCAGTCTCCCTGTCTCTCTGCCCCTGTCCACCCGTCTCCCCGGTTATGGGCTGCGTCCTCACAGACGGTGCGGATCTAAAAGCTGGTGCGTCACTGCTCACTTGTTCCTGCTGCAGGACACGGTGGTGTCCTAAACACACTGCTCTTTCTTCCTGCGCACGCCGGACACACAGTATGAACCCAATCCTCATTACTTCAGTGTGCATCTTATTCTGTAACATTCTGTTAGTGTGTATCATTATTGGTGAGGATAAGATGTAACACTACACGCAACCAAGTGTTTGATGTTTGATGCTGCTGCGTTTGATGTAACTGAATCAAGCTATAATAAACCAGCAGAGCTTGAGCTCTCTCTCTCACGCTGTCTCTCTCACACACACACACACACACACACACACACACACACACACACACACACACAGTGCTCTTATAGAATAAGTCATGTGCGCCCTGTTACTTACCGACCTGATGGCTTTACACTTTCTTCTCTCTCCTGATCCAGATATACTGTACAAGGCGCAGGATTCTCTGTGTGTGCGTGTGTGTGTGTGAGTGTGAGTGTGTGAGTTATGCAGCTGCAGTGTGTGGTCTCTCTTCTCTCTCTCTCTCTCTCTCTCTCTCTCCTGTGATTGGTCCAGAATTACCCAACACTGTGTGTGTGTGTCTGTCTGTGTGTGTTTTAGCGGAAACCGAAAGTTATCATGGAAGCGAAAGTCTCGAGCCTTAAATGTTTAGGAAACTCAACTGCCTTAAGATTCCAAATGAGCCTGAGGTAACGGCACATGCGCAGTGTGTCCATGTATTGCTCAGACATGTTCTCCTGTCCTCTCCTGTCCTCTCCTGTCCTCTTGTGTTTCACTTCTCCTCAACAATGATCCCAATGCCGAACAAGTGTCTCCGATAGGATCGTATAACACTACAACACTCAATGCTTCTCATCTCCCAAATCATGCTTCACTTTACACAGTTATATCCTTATTAGATTAAAGGAAACCCATTTCTAGATAGCCCCCCCCCTCCCCCCCAGTGCCAGCACACTTTAAAACTGCTCTTCAGAAAACCTATGTGTGAGGTCATGGATGATTTGTGTAGTTCTTTTACAGTATATGATTCATCTCTTTACACACACCCAGAAAGTCCCCCTCGAACTGGTGGGTGCACATACATATGAATAATATGATGTCATGTTTTACTAACATGGAGAAGTTATGTATGGTAGATTCCATAATTTATACACTTTATTAATACAGTTCTTACTTTTTTACAGTCTTACATTTTATACATATTTTTTCATTATGCTTTATTTTATTCTATTTTATTGTAACAGAATCTATTAGCATTTATGCCTCCTTACTTCCTTTCGAGCTCACAAACAGTCATGTAAGCATTTCACTGCATACCATATTATTTATGGTTGTCTATGTGACAAATAAAGAACTTAATTTGAATTTGGTGGTACTTTTTTTCTTATCTTCCAGTAACTGCGTCAGAATGAGAACACTACAGCTATTAAAGTGCCCCTATTATGCTGTTTCAAATATGATCTTTCATGCAGTGTGTCATGTAGCTGTATGTGAACATAAACTATCTGCACTATCTGTAACGCCGACAGTGCACGATAAATAGTTTTTGTCTATTAAAAAAAAAGTCGTCTCACATTCGCCTAAATGATTCGTTAGCGATTCGAATCTTTCTCTGTTACAGATGCGCGTCACTAAGTAACATATCTGCGTAATGTCCGCCCACGGTCTGCATCGCGAACAACTTGCCCGCCCACAAACCGTACAATTTCCACGTGGATTAACGTTACATCATGTCAAGAAGACGCTGTGTCCTGCTGTGTGAAAGTAAATGTGTTTTACATGTCCTTCCAAAGAAAGAATCTACATCAGTTATGGTCATGGGCGTTTAGTTTTCCATCATACGCTGTAGCGGTAGACCGATCATAAATCACCGCGCCATCTGACCAATCACAGCAGTGAGGGCTCACGGAAAGGCGGGGTTTAGACAAGACTGAATCTTCGAACTGCTGAGTTGTTTATGAATCATTTAGAAATGGGGTAAAATTAAATCTATTTTTGGAGAAAACTAAAGTGTTTTTTGACTCTGCATACATGTAAATCTGTTTTAAGAGACGATTAAGCAACAAAGTTAAGCACTTTAAAGTTCATCTTTACGGTGATGTTAGGACGTCAGGTAGGTGTGGCAGTGGGACAAACATGAAAGGACTTACCTTCACTAAAAATATAAAATACAATACAATACAATACTACTACTTTGACTGATAATCATTATAAAAAAAATTAAATAAATAAATAAATCATCATCATCATCATCATCTAATACACATACTAATATTCATATGTACATGGCCTGGCCAAAAAAAGTTGTGCACGATAATATTTTATTCAATGTATGAAAATGATTCCTCACACTCCCAGTACCACTTTCTCAAACTCTGAGTCTTGGAATATTTCCTGCACCAACCAGGAAGAAACCCTCCATAGATGTGATCCTCTGGTGGTTCAGTACATTCAGGTGGTCAGCTGACTTCATTTTATTGCCCCATAACGTTACTGAGTCTAGACCTGAGTAACTGATCAACCCCAGATCATAACACTGTCTCCAGAGGCTTGTACAGTGGACACTATGCATGATGGGAGCATCGCTTCATGTCCTTCCCTTCTCACCCTGACACGCCCATCACTCTGGAATAGGCTCAGTCTGGACTCATCAGGTCACATGACCTTTCTCCATCACTCCAAAGTCCAGTCTTTATGATCCCTAACAAACTGAAGACTTTTTTCTACCGAGGCTCACTAACCAGTGGGTTTCTTATGGATACACAGTTGTTTAGTCTCAATCCTGTGAGGTCTCATCACCTTTTTTTTTGCGAGGCCGTGTACACATCAATATTAGTCTCTTTTATCGGGAGTGGTGTCTGTAAGAGAGGGGTGGAGACCAAGGCAGAGAGAAGATGGGTGTGATGAGGCGAGGCTTATATGATGCCATATTTGGCTAGGTCGCTGAGCTCCATGTCACCGAAGGCCTCCCAGGGGCAAACAACTGTGAAATCTGAGTAAAGGGCAGAAAACAGAGAGAGAGAGAGAGAGAGAGAGAGAGGAGAGGTAGAGAAAGACAGTGACAATGCGTGGGGCAAATGGGGTTGGGTCAAGAAAAATATTAAAGAGTAAGAAGTGGGTCAGTACGGGTAATGAATAGAAAATTAACAGAAAAAAAAACGGTTTGCAAAAAATATAATGGAGAAAATATGAGAGTAGAAATGGAATGGAAAAGAAGGGAAAAGGAAAGTAGGTGGAGCAGGTGAAGGGCAATTAAAAAACAAGAGCAGCAGAAAGATAAACAGAGAGAACAAAAGAGGAATAAATACAATAAAAGAAACCAATTAAACCGGTTTGTATACAAATAACAGTATTAACTGGATTTAAAGTGTGTGTGTGTGTGTGTGTGTGTGTGTGTGTGTGTGTTGGGGGTTACTGACAATACACACCTGTACCGAGGCCCTCCATTCCTGGGATGTCATCACCAAATCTAAAAAAGACAACATAGACCAAATGTTCCATGAAAACTCTAATTTAAAATGTGTGTGTGTGTGTGTGTGTGTGTGTGCATTAAACCTACCCTTTCTGGCCGGGTTTAGGCGCCTTGCTCTTAAATGTGCGTGTTTGTCTCTGTTTAAATTTGGGTGGGCCCTTTTTTGGCGTAGTTGGGCCGACTCCGCCTGCTGGAGCTGATAAAGCACTTCCTGCAGGGGGCGCTGTGTTCATCCTGGCATAGAGAGAGACAGAGTTGCTTTTCCTGTTGCTGCTCCATGACCTTCAGCGTGAGTGAAACTAATCTGGATTACACCATAATCTCAGAAAATGTGTGTGTGTGTGTGTGTGTGTGTGTGTGTGTGTGTGTGTGTGCGTGCGTGTGTGTGTGTGTAAACTGTTCCAAGAAATCAGCAGATGTCATTTACTGAATTACTAAAGATTACACTGGATTGACGTTAGATTTTGCAGGAACAGCATCTATTGCAGCTCTGAGTTAGTCTCCAGGCTTCACACCGAGACTCTTCCTGCTCAGGAGCTCACACCGCCTCAGTCCTACACTCTGTAAAACCTCTCTGTGTGAAATCTGGGGACCAAATCTAATATTTGATTATAACCATACCTTTGATTATGAGTACATCTTCAGTCGTATTCTTCAACTTAGGTGAACTTTCCTAGGTGACTGACATTATACTGACATAACACTGCATTCTACGTATCTGAGATCTTTTTTTAGCCGATATGGTTTCCCAGAAGACTTTGTCCGGCATCGATTCCCTTAAATAGCCTCTTACAGTAGGTCACCCTAACATCACCAGAGAAAGTTCCTCAAACGTCATGATCCGAAGCACTCAATTTTTGCCTTCCTACCATCCTGAGAACACATCAGGACTTTCTTCAACATGTACTTTGGGATTCTCTTGGAAGCCCAGACACAGAGTCATTTCAGCTATGAATAAGTGGCTTAGAAGCATCTATCAAGTCTATCAAGATGTTATGAGGAGCATCTTCAAGCCATGGGACTGACTGCTCATGTGATGCTCTGTTTAATTTTCTCTGTTGGTGGATAATGAGGTAAAATGTAAGTTGCTCTGAATGAAGGCATCTGCCAAATGGTCAAACTTTAGTTGTACCAAATCTCATTATCATTTCATGGCTCATGCGTGTGTGTTAACTTTTAAAACCCTTTGATCCCCTCCTGCCTGAACCATCCCTTCAGTTCTTGTCTCCTAGCATCAGTAGCCCATAGTCAGTACTTTGACAATAAAATAATTCAGTTGTGTGAAGCTAAATGTACTGTGGTGCTGAGGAACCTCCATGTTTTTCTCCTCCATCCTGCTTGTGCACTCCTAGTCATATTTAAACTGTATACAGTATCGGTCATCAGTTTCCGTTCCTAAAGTACATGTACAATAATTTTATATAAATGAGGATATCTTGACCCTTATTCATATATAAACACACTTTTATTGACTATTAAAGCATGACTGATCTCCTGGAATTCAGAAGATATCGTCACTCCTGTCCTATCACACCCTTAACTGAATACTGGGGAAATGTTCCCATTGTGAAAAAGCAGAAATGAGCAAGATTTGAAGCAGTATGGGAAATTGATGTTACTCAAACAATCTACTTTTTTTTCCATTAACTAGTCAGCTCTCTAATTATAGATTACAGCATGATTTAAGTTCTGCTGTGAGTCACGTCGATCCAGCCAACATGTTTTCTCACTCTGACCTGTACCACACCACTAAACCCTCACAGGAAAGGCTTTGTCTCTCATGAGGACAATTGGTTAGTGTGACTCAGACTGTCCTTTCCACTCAGACAGCATGAACAGTTCAGCTCTCTTGGATTCGAGTGATCTCTCTCGTGTCAAACAGAAAGTTTTGTTGTGACAATTATTAATTAAAGATGTTTTTTTTTTCTTCCCGACACGTCCAGCCACTTTCTGCAACAGGTGTTGTCTGTCTGTATTTACTTATAAAAGCATCACAAATCCTGATCTTCAGCTTTAAACCCTTTAGCGCATTAAGCTTAGCGGTAAGTCACAGCTCAATATCCTGTTGTGCAACAGGAATCTTATCTCTCACACACACACATACACCTTAACAAACACTGCAACTTTGGTATTACTACAGCTTTACGCAATACTTACGTAATATCGCGAAGGAAGTGAAGTAAAATGATAACGAAACCTAAAATCATTGGGGTTAAGTACATAATTCTTTTTTTAAATATGAATTTACCTCTTACCATTAGAGAGAGTTTTATTCAGCTGTCTGTGTGTGTCTTTTAAATTTAAAAGCAAATGCTAGTACAAATCACAGCACAAAAACAAGCACGCTTAAAACTTGTTATGATATTAAAACTTAAAATGTTATGAGATGTTGTGCGTTTCAGTATTTCAGGTGATGTCTGTGTGTCTTACCTGCTGCAATGCTCCTCTCCCGGTCTGTTTGTGCAGCAAGCGGGAAGACAGCAGTGTGTGTGTGTGTGTGTGTGTGTGTGTGTGTGTGTGTGCACGCTTGAGTGTTTGTCGAGAATAGAATAATCCGAGATCCTCGGTCCGTCACTTTTATACCTGACTCCTGACCTCTCGATCCTTCTTTTCTGATCATGTGGTCTCAGACCAAGCCTCATCCTCCTAACCATCACATGTGTGTGTAGGGGTGTTTTGGTTGGGGTGGGGGGGTTAATGTTGAGCTTACAGGATTCTATTTTGGTGCTCCAAAATGCACGCATGTGTATGTAGTGAGTGTATTAGTAAAAACTCTACAGATTGCTGTAAGTTCATGTCCAGACCTACAATAGATCATAACCAGGCCGAGGTCATGGCCTGAAGGCAATTAGAGCCTAGTCATCACTTTTAACATGGTTAATGATATAGTTTATCAGTCTTACCATATTAAGGTGTAAGGTTGTTACCATGGTGATGGTGACTCTTACATAAAAATGTAACGATTCCATGCTGGAACGAGATGCTGCGTGAAAACACTATGGGAACATCTTGTCATGTTGCCGGTTGTGAAGCATGTGTGTATCAAACACGCTAAATTTTTGGCTTATATAATCTCGGTCGGGTGACGTCATCTGATAAGACGCACCTGCAGGTTATAAATAGGAGTGAACCGGAAACATTCCTTACATTGATTTGTCTGAACGGATGTCCGGTCACGTAGGCAGTGCGGCATTGGGACGCAGCATCTTGTTCCCGCCTTCTCAAGAAACAGGGTTACAGCAAAGTAACCCGAGACGTTTCTTTTTTTAAAGGCTACACTCGATACTGCGTGGAAACACTATGGGAACGAGAGTGCCAACGCCGCCCCACTGCAAGTGTCTGGACTCCAAGGTTGTGTAGCGTGTGCGCACAGGTCGAGAAGGTCTCAGAACTATGTCTGGGTAGCTGACTTGAGGACCCGTGAGCCCGGAGTAGCATGAACATCCAGACTATAAATGTAACAAATGTGTGCAGAGAGAACAACCACTTGCTGCAGGGGAATACCTCTTGCCAGTGCAATAGATGAGGCTATCCCCCTGGTTGAACAAGCCCTGATTCCTAGAGGCGAAGTGAGCCCACGCGCCTCATAGGAGATGGCAATAGCCCAGTGTAGTGGCGGCCGCCGCCCGTTGTGGCCCCAGACCATGTAAAAGCTGCTCTGACTTACGCCACTAGCTGATGCCGTGAGCGTAAATCTGAAGAGTACGTACTGGACACAGTAAGTGAAGTCTCTCCTGCTCCAAAGCTGTAAAGGCAGAGGACAGAAGGCTTCAAATCAATAGGGTGCATGTTGGGAATGGAACTTTTGGAAGATAGTTCAGTGAGGATGCAAAATGGCCTTGACTAGCCCAGGGGCAAAGTCTAGGCAGGATGGGGAGACTGACAAATCTCTGATCCTCTTAGAGAGGTAACGGCCCTGGCCTCCAAGTGGCGCAGTGGTAAAGTGCTCGCCCTATCATCCGGAGAGCGCTGGTTCTATTCCCGGGTGATGCAGTTTTCCTCTCACAGCCGGAGGCACAGAGAGAGCTGATTGGCTGAGCTCTCTTAGGGGGGAGGGATGAGAGGTACTTGCGCTCCCACATTAATCACGGCTCTACAGCCAATCAGGGGCGTCTGTGAGCTCGCGCACGCGGAAGGAGCGGCTAGCGCTTTCCTCCGAGTGTGTTACTCCGCCCCTAACAGTGCGTGAGCAAGCAGTTCAAAAGATGAGGTCGGCTGACGTCACGCGGTTCGGAGGAAACACGCCTGAATGGTAGTAGTAGCCTTAATGTGGGAGCCCCCTAGTGACAGGGAGGAATTGGCTACGACTAATATTGGGGAGAAAATTGAAAAAAAAAAAAGAGAGGTAACGGCCATTTAGAAAAACCATCTTGAGGGTCAGAAACCTAAGTCACTGACTCTAGTGGTTCAACAAGCGGGCACAAGCCAGAGGACAAATTTTTCTGCAGAAACAGCCCTGAAACAATTCGGCAGTGGACTGGGTCTACCTGCTTCGTCATGCACCAACTTTCAAATACATTTCATTTGGGGGCATAAGCTCTTCTAGGGGAGGCAGCCCTAGCACTTAGAATAGTCATAATTACGCTGGCTGGAAGACCAGCTTGACTTAGTTGGTCCCGTTCAGGGACCGCCAAGGCGTCCAGACCTAGGGGCTGGAAGAGTCAGAGAGTAGTAAAGGGGACATTTGCTGATCTTGCGAGACAAAGAGGTCCACCTCTGCTACATGAAATTTTCCCAGAATGTAAATCGCCCTGAGGGACAGGAACCTGGTGCGCTAGCTATTTAGCGGCGTGAGCACAGGCCACCCTGGTGATTAATATATGAGACTGCCATAGTGTTGTCCACCCGCACTAGGACATGGTAGTCTCAACTGCTGAAGGAAGTACTTTAGGGCCTGAAATAGAGCCATCATTTTGAGGCAATTGATGTGCTGCGCGAGAAGATGGCCTCTCCAGCTACCTTGGGCTGGACGGTCATCTAAGACCGCACCCCAGCCCATGAGGGAAGCGTCTGTCGTTAGCATCTGCGATGACAAGACGAACTTAGAGTGGGACCCAGAGTCAGAAACCGGGGTCTGAACCACATAGGAAGGGTACGAAGCACCTGGCGCGTAGCCCTTATTGGGGATTGGCCATAGAGTGAAATCACCTGATTCTTAGCCACAACTGAAATGCTCTCATGTGCAGAAGGCCCAAAGGTGTCACCGTGGATACAGCTGCCATGAGAGCTAAGATCTCTGAAAGTGATAGGCACTTTCTGGTCTAGCTTGATTTCCTTGAGGGCGTTGAGAATGGATTCGACACGAGCGGGAGACAGCTGTGCCCGCTTACGCTCGAATTAATAATTGAAATCTTAGGTATGACTTCCAGCCAGTCAGATGGTACGCAGTGTCTTGGAAATGTTGTCCAAGAGGACAGCTGCTCCAACTCTGCTAGGGTGCAGGCCATCAGTGTGGTAAAGCCGAGGATGCACCCAGAAAAGGACGTTTGCAACTTAAAAATGGGAGGGTTGCATCAGGAAGGGGATCCAGCGTAAAACCTGTACCAAGCTTGTGTGCAGATCAGTTGGTTCCCTATGGCGACCCCTTGCCGCGAGCAGCCGAAAGACCAACAACAGGCTAATGTTAGCTTAATGTCCAGCATGCTAGCAAGTGAAAATTCTGCATTTTAAATCTAATGATAACTTTGGTTTTATCTGACACATCCAAAAACCCAAATGTACAGTTCAATGTTTTAAGTTCATTCATTGGCTAAAACAGCAGCCCTGATCGTAGTGCAGTCAGTTTATATTAATATTAATGTGATTGAACATGTTATTATTTTGAGTAGCAATAGGTCTTTGTAACTTTTTTATGACTCTGATTATGTTTAATGTTAGTCTTAACTTTTTCTATAATTGTATAATTAAAAACGCGTTCTCCGTGCTGTGTGTCTGTGCTCTTTATTTAGTCCTGAGTGTTAACCTGGTTTAGAGACCGCATGGCCTGCGGGAAGAAGCTCCTCCTCAGTCTCTGTGTATCGGTACCTTCAGGGAGCGGAAGCTCTTTTCTGACCGCAGCAGATGGAACAGTCCATCGCATCACATTACAGTCCATTACTTTCTCTTTATTGTTTTAGTGGAAGTTTTATGAGTAATGATTATCATTTTTTTCTAGTTAGAATTATTTTTCTTTAACATACTTTTATTGTTTGTTATCTTTATTAATCTTGAATACAAACTTCAGATTGCACTTGTGTGTGTGTGAAACTGTGTGAAGCAATTTCAGGAAGCAAGCGGATAAGGTGTGTAAAATAAAGTACTAATGTAAAACATCATAATAAATCCTGTAGTGTCAGTAATTTAGCATGAACTTTTTCCCTGATACAGGCTAGGCTAATGGAAGCTAATGCTAATTAGAAACATAAATTCTGTACCTCACTCACTCACACATCATCTACACCACCTTATTCTGGATGGTGGGAGGAAACCACAGTACCTGGAGGAAACCCACACACACACACACACACACACACACACTGAGGCAGGAATGGAACTCGGACCCTGGAGGTGCAAGGCGACACTCCAGTTATTTTACTCGGCCCGTGTTCCTCATGGCCAGCAGATGTCGCTGCTGTTTGACTCTTCAAACGCTTCATATTCTTGTAGCATTTTTCCAAAGTGAAGGGTCAATATAAGAGATAGACAAGTCATGTTAAGCTTTTTATTTGTCACATATACATTACTGCACAGTAAAATTCTTTCTCTACACATCCCAGCGTAACGGGGGTCAGAGTGCGGGCTCAGCTATGATACAGCGCCCCTGGAGCAGATCGATAGATACTGTAGAGAGAGTACATTATTGATCTCAAAGGGGACTTGCATAGGGTTAGGGTTAATTGGCAGCCTGGTGGAGCTGAGGCTGGAACCACTGACCTTCCAATCAGTAACTCAGTGTCTTAGCCCTTTGTCCTCCCACTGCCCACATAAGACCCCCACCAGGGTCAGGTTTTACTTTGTGAACCAATTTCTTCACGTCAATACACTAATGAAGAGTGTGTTATAGTCCATCTCTCTCTCGCTCTCTCTTGCTCTCTACCAATATGATTTAACTCTAATGTACAATTTTTGGTGTTTTGATCCACCAACACCACCACAGATCCCATCAATCACAAACTCTTAAACATGTTATCTGATTAATGTCACAATAAGGGGACATACAGACAAATTGGGCTACAAGGAAATAACAAAAAGCTTTTCTTGTGTTGTCTCTGTACTGTATGATGTCACACTGAAGAAACAGCTGCTTTTAACCCTGGCATGAATCTAACTACAGTTGACATTAGATCTGGTCCTGGCAAACAC
>NC_071127.1:2075000-2095000 GCF_024256425.1 Clarias gariepinus
TACACTGCTGGGTAACTCTTCATGAACAAACACTGTTTTGTTGGCCTTGATCGTTATGAATAAACACCGCTGCTCTTTTCATTTACTGCTCATGAACAAACACTGCTGCGCTGTTCATTAACTGTTTGTTACTGTTTGTTAACTCTTCATGAACAAACACTGTTGATCTCTTGGTTAACTTTTCATAAACAAACACTTGCACTTGTCACGATTCCTAAATCGGCGTGTGTGTGTTTCGGTGGCATAAGTGCAGGAGACGAGCTGGCGGTTTGATCAATGGTTTTTATTTTTAAAGAACACATAAATAAACACCGACATAAATCATAAGTACGACAACTAAAGCTAGACGCCTGACTGCGCTCCAGTCAGGCTATTTATAATTAACTTAATTATCTTACCTCGGTTCAGGTGAATTCCTACGTCACCTGACCGAGGTGCAGTCTGGGACACGAAGTCCAACTTAAACATAAACTACAACATAACAAAACAAACCCAGGCGCTTTGGCGCCCTCTAGGGGTTAACCGTTACAGCACTGTTTGTTAGCTGTTCAAGATAAAAACAGAAGCATCTCTGTTAACTGTTCACAAACAACTGAAGCTTCGCTGTTCGCTAACTGTTCATAAAAAAAACACTTGCTGTTTATTAACTGTTCACGAACACTTCTGTGCGGCTTGTTACCCGTCCGTGAACAAAAGCAGTTACAGTAACTTTCCTAAGACAAACACTGCTGAACTGTTCATTAACTGTTCATGGACAAAAGTCCCTGGGCTATTCATTCATCATTCACAATGAAAGGCTGATTCACTGTTTCACAAACTAAATCTGTTCTGTTGTTTGTCAACATTTCATGAATAATTAATCTTCACAAGCTAATGGACTTTATTTCACATAAATGAACTGAAAACCTTCAGCATTTAGAGTTTCATAATTCCAAACCCCCTCCCACCTGTCAGTCACACGCCGTGTTTATTAGAGGGATTAAAAGGAGACTGTTGTTTTGGTGAGTGTTGGAGGGTTTGGCAGGTTTGGGTTTAGCCGCAGCTGGTCTGTGTGGAAACTCAGGTCACCTTCAGTGCAGTCGCAAATATAGGGAGAAAACCATAACATCAACATTTAAACCTCGAAGTGTGTGTGTGTGTGTGTGTGTGTGTGTGTGTGTGTGTGTGTGTGTGTGTGTGTGTGTGTGGTTTGCAGAGTGTGTTGTGTAAAAAGCTGCCATGTGGTGGTTGTGGCTTCACTGAACAATCGGAATGTGCTCTTGGTCTGAAGAAATTTAACCACCCTGTTTTGAATGTGTGTGTGTGTGTGTGTGTGTGTGTGTGATATAACATGCTGAACCAATAGAATTGTACTGCCAGCACTTTAGACACTTCAGACTGAATGACACACACACACACACACACACACACACACACACACACACATTCACAGCAGCAACTTGTTTAGCCTGAGATTTAACGGAGAATATTTTCTCTCACTCAAAGATACACAATCAGTGAGTCCTTCATCCATTTTATACACAGATGCGCTGAAACGATTTGTCATCAGTTTGTCCTCATTGAACCTAAACGGATTACATTCCACACACACACACACACGCACGCACGCACACCCACACACACACACACGCACACACACACACACACACAGAAATTTTGATAAATCATAGAAAGATACACTGCATGAACATTTAAATAACCAACATTCCAAAGAAACATGAAAACATTCACACACACACACACACACACACACACACACACACACACATTGAAGCAAGCAAAAGAAATATGGTTTGCTAAATTAAATAAGAAATAAAACCCTCTGTGTGATGTTTATGGTAAGCATAAACTCCACTGATGTTCCATAATCATTTCTCCGTATAGAATCCGTCACCATAGCAACAGTTACACACGTGAGGACGTCACCATAGCAACAGTTACACACATGAGGACGTCACCATAGCAACAGTTACACACATGCTGGGGTTATGGACCAGAGGACTGCTGCTCTCTGATTGGCTGGAACAGACCCCAATAGATTTCACCAGATTTGTTTTGTTCAATGAATTTTTTAAGGCTGGTCTGATACAACACACACACACACACAAGTGCGTAAAGATCATGTATTAAATAGTTAGACAAATTAACAGACAAACAATTCCAACGATGAAGCTCCTGAAATCTGGCAGACTTTGTTATTCGCTGCACAACCTGTGTTTAACATACGCTCAGTGAACTTGTTATTTATATTTAAAAAATCAAATTCCTCTCCCTTTCACACACACACACACACACACACACACACACACACAAGGTGAGGGGTCATTTGTGTTAATATTTCATGTGGTAAGTCTGGTCCAGTAACTGCACTGTAACAGACTGAGGCGAGGGTGGTGAACACTCAGCTTCGACATCGTGTAGTGTACGAGAAACACTGCCTGCAGAGTGGGAACAGCATGATTAAACACATCTCTCACCGTAATCAGTGACCGCCCACATGGAAAGACTGAGAGATAGCTTGTTCCTGTTTCCACGTTCTGTAATAACTGTTACATATACTTTTATTTACAGTGCACAGATCATTCATTATGCATATTTAGTACGACACATAACTTAAAATTGAGGTATGAGCTAATCTGAAGGCCACATGAAGTTTGGAGGTCTGTATCTATACTGAACAAAAATATAAACACAACACTTTTGTTTTTGCTCCCATTTTTAATGAGAGGATCTCAAAGATCTGAAACATTTACAAAATAACCATATCTTTCAAATATTGTTCACAAATCTGTCAAAATCCGTTACGATGAAGAACTGGAGTCAAGTCGAGACCCCGATGAGGAAGACGAGCATGCAGATGAGCTTCCCTGAGACTGTTTCTGACAGTTTGTGCAGAAATCCTTTGGTTATGCACTCCGATTGTTTCAGCAGCTGTCCGAGTGGCTGGTCTCAGACGATCATGGAGGTGAACATGCTGGATGTGGAGGTCCTGGGCTGGTGTGGTTACACGTCGTCTGCGGTTGTGAGGCTGGTTGGATGTACTGCCAAATTCTCTGAAACGCCTTTGGAGACGGCTTATAGTAGAGAAATGAACATGCAATTCACGAGCAACAGCTCTGGTGGACATTCCTGCTGTCAGCATGCCAATTGCACGCTCCCTCAAAACTTGCGACATCTGTGGCATTGTGCTGTGTGATTCAACTGAACCTCTTAAAGTGGCCTTTTACAGGTGGCCAGTCTAAGGCACACCTGTGCAATAATCATGCTGTCTAATCAGCATCTTGATATGGCACACCTGTGAGGTGGGATGGATTATCTCGGCAAAGGAGAAGTGCTCACTATCACAGATTTTGACAGATTTGTGAGCAAAAACAAAAGTGTTGCGTTTATATTTTTGTTCAGTATATATACCGTATATACAATACCAGTAAAAGGTTCCGACACAAGTTTCTATTTTTTCTCTACATTCTAACAGAACAATCCTGGATTTGCTATAAATAACACATATGGATTATATATACTAACCCTAGATAATTAAGAAACATTTTAAGACCTGAAGGTCGGCTGTTCTGGAACAGTTCCTACAGGAACAGTATCGTGTCGAGTGTGTTTGTAAAACCCATCAAGCTCCATGATGAAACTGTCTCTAATGAAGACCAACACTGAGCTCTGCTGCAGAGGAGAAGTTCATTTGGAGTCTCCAGCCTCAGAAATCACCAATTAACAACCAGCACCTCAGATTAGAGCCGTTATGAAGCTTTACAGAGCAGAAGGAGCAGATATACATCTCAATATCAACTGTTCAGAGGAGATTATTGTGTGTTTTACAGTGTGCAAAGAAATTTCATCAGTGCACATAGAATAGATAGTGTATAAATATAACATCTACTGCACTATGCTAAGTGCATTTCATTGGCTTTGCACTGGTAATTGTGAAACTATTGAATGAATGACGTTGCAATAATTTTAAATGAATGATGTTGATACAATGTTGAATGAATGATATATGAATGTGGATGGAATAATTTTATGATTATGTTGAATAAATTATGGGATAATATTAAATGAAAGACGCTGGGAAAATGTTGACTTAATGAATGTGCGCCCTTTGGCCCAAAACGAGAAAATACAACAAAACAATCACAGTATGATCAAGGATGTTTGCTAATTAAGAAATATAAGTAAATGTTGTTTTGCATCATTGTGTTGTGGTCAATAACTCAATGTTGTGTGTGTGTGTGTGTGTATGTGTGTGTGTGTGTGTGTGTGTGTCTGGCTGTTTTTGCCCACTGTGTGTGTGTGTTTCTGGTATTAATGCCATGTATTGTTACATAAGTTTGCAGTTTTCCCTAAGTGACTCAGAGTCTCCAGATGATGGCACACACACACACACACACACACACACACCTAGACACTACATCACCATGTCCTAAAAAGGGCAGGAGTCCAGAAACTGTTGCTGCTATTCTGGAAGTTCCGAGTGTTATTTTTGATCTGTTTGTGTCGTTTTCTTTTTTCATGTTTGTTTTTGTCTAGACGGCAATCAGTTTAGACCAAATGCACATGAGGATCCATGGCACACATATACACCCACAGAGGAAAAGATTAAGATGAGGGGTGTAATACATTAGAAGAAACAGTGGATAAAGTCATTTCTCCAGCACAACCTGGTCAGATCAGTGGGAGTTTCTGCAGGACTGACGAAACACTGCACGGATTCTCATAAATATTTACGAAATCATCTGCTTGAGTGTACAGAGGTATTAGAGGTATGGGCCAGGGGGTAGCTCAGTGGTTAAGGCATTGGACTACGGTTCAAAAGATCCCAGGTTCAAACCCCACAACCACCAAGTTGCCACTATTGGGCCCTTGAGCGCGGCCCTTAACCCTCAACTGCTCAGATGTGTAATGAGATAAAAATATAAGTCGCTCTGGATAAGAGAGTCTGCCAAATGCCTAAATGTATTACAGAACAGGAAGAAGAGATAAAATGAGAATAAGTATGTGCGTGAGGTTATATGAGCCCCCCCCCACTGGTCCTTCACTGGACCTTTGTTTAGAAATGAGTCCTTCATGGATCTGCTCCATTTTTCCAACACATTGGATTAAGATCTGACAAATTTGGAAGCCAAGTCAACATCTTGAATTCGTTTTTTGTTTTTGTTAAACCAATTCTGAACAGTGTGTCAGTGTGCATTATCCTGCTGAAAAAAGAACATTCGCATTACCGGACTCAGCTTAAACAGTCCTGGAGGGCCAGGGTTACAGCTGATTCAACTAATCTGTTATTTACCAGGTTCAGTTGTTGTGTTTAGGTCTTGGTGAATTACAGACTGGATCTTCAGGACTGTAGTTAAAGGTTCCTGTCATAGTGCATATTGTGCTGTCTCTTCCCCAGGTAAGCACCACACATGCACCCAGCCGGCCTCTTAATGTAAAAGAAAACCTGATTCATCAGTACCATTCTTCCATTGATTAAATTCTGATGTTCACGTGCCCGTTGTAGGAATACTTGGTGGAGGACGTGAGCACCCTGACCAGTCTGCAGCTATGCAGCTCCGTAAGCAACAAACTGTCATGTGCTGTGTGTTCTGATTCCTTTCTATAAGAACCAGCATCACTTTTTCAGCAGTTTGAGCTACAGTAGCTCCTCTGTAGGATTGGACCACATGGACTACCATTCACTTACATCCGTGATCTTTGGATGTTCGTGCCCCTAATCGCAGTTTACCAGTTGGCCTTCCTTGGGGCCCTTTCAGGAGGTACTAACCACTGAATACTGGGGCCATCCTACAAAAACCTGCAGTTTTGGAGTTGCTCCAACCCGGTTGTCTAGATATCTGCCCTGGGTCAAAACCACTTAGATTCTTACACTTGCCCATGTTTTCTGATTCAAGTCCATCAACTGGGCCACCTGATTGTTCACAGGATGCCTGACATACAGTACAGTACCCCACCCCATCACAGGGGTCACCGTAATTTGTTATTATACAAAGATACAGATCACGTTACCCCTCAGTGGGTTTAATATTATGGTTGATTGAGGTGTGTATATTTGCCTTTCAGAATTTTTGGCACCCTTCATAAAAAGAGTACAGCATTCACAGTAATATATAAAAGGAAACAAAGACCCAGTGACTGACATCACTAACGTTACACACTCAGAGGCACTGTATATATTTAACACTAACATTTCTGAACTCATCCAGACTGCACAGGGAATTTACATTCTTGACAGTTTTTGGTCGCTCAACCCTGTCGCATCACAGCTCTTCTAATTAGTTTTGCATTACATGTGATGGTACAATGTACTTATAATTAGGATGTACGTACCGTCGACTTGGAACCTGAATACGGTCCACAAACATGCAATATTTACCTGCAAAATCCCTCTGGACCCACCACCCACTCCGATGTGTCACCTGTTACAGACCAGCTCTGGAAATCAAGTGAAAAACTCTGGCCAGGACACAGTGTGTGTGTGTGTGTGTGTGTGTGTGTGTGTGTGTGTGTGTGTGTGCGTGCGTGCGTGTGTGTTTTTACTGAAACATGAATCAGGGCAAAAAATTTCCAGAGCATGCCTGAGCAGTGAAAAGAGCTTCTGTCTGTCTGTCTGTCTGTCTTTCCAACTATCCATGTTTACGAACACACACACACACACACACACACACACACACACACACACACACACACACATACACACACACACACACACACACGTGATAAACATCTGTTTCTTTATGTGTCTGACTTTTTTATGTATGTTCTTTATGTTGGCTATATCAGTGTTTTGGATGTTAAGATCAGTGTGTGTGTGTGTGTGTGTGTGTGTGTGTGTGTGTGTGTGTGTGGGTGAAGGGGTGGGGGCTTGAGGGATTTATAAAGCCTCTCAAACTTCTCGCAGAGTGCAAAAGAAAGAAGACGAGAATAAGGCACACATTTATTAAGACACATTCTTTTTCTTGACCAGCATCAACTAGAGGTAAGTGACACACACACACACACACACACACACACACACAGAGAGATAGAGTTCAGAAACTCATCAGCTATAAGTGAGAAATTTTACATGACAAGTGTTAATTCTGTTGTGTGTGTGTGTGTGTGTGTGTGTGTGTGTGTGTGTGTGTGTGTGTGTGTGTGTGTGTGTGTGTGTTATTCTCCACTTGCTTCCCTGCTTAAATAATCATAAACTTAATTCTTTTTTGTTATTAAATGTAAATCACTGTGTCCCCGTTTCCCATTAACCCATAACCCCTTAAACCCTTTAATCTCTTTCATTGTTTTTATTCATATTTTTTTAATTCCTATAACCTTCATAATAATCATAATCCCCTCTAAACTCACCCTTTTAAACCCTAACCACTTTATTCCCATCTAAATAATTCCTCTCGGTTTAACCCTAACCCAGTAACCCCATCCTCTTCACTCTAGCCTTAATCTCCTATTCCCCTCTCTTCATCCCTATTCCATTATTCCCTATCCCCTTTACCTCATCCATATAACCCCCAACCCCTTCCACCCCATCCCCTTTACCCCCGTCTTTTTAACCCCTATTCCCTTCCCCCATCCCTGTAACTGCTATCCCCTTCATCCATATCCCATTATTCCCAATCATCTTCACCCCTATCCTATTAACCCATACCCCCGTAATCCCTCTCCCCTCGTCCAGCTCTTATATTACAGGGTTGGTCTGTACTGAACAGTATAAAGCTGTGTATTATACTCTTTCCACACACATGTATTTCCACATACATTTATTATGAACTGATGTTGAGATGCCTTCTCTTCCATGTGTCATTTATCAACCATCCCATAATTAATAAATGCTTCATATTTGAAGGAGAACTTCTTTTTTTTATCTAAATGACAGAGAATATAATTTGACGAAAATTGTCAGCAGGGTTTGTAAAGAATCTGAGGAAAATATAACAAAAGTTGATTGTAAACATTTGTCCAAATCTGTCCTGTTGGTGGCACTAGAGGATGTGCAATAGGTTCCTGTGCTTGCTGAACTAAACCTAAATCCTCTAACCTCTATCTAATCTCAGTAACCCTACCCCTAATATCTAATCTCATCAATCTACCAAAGTCTAAACTATCCAACATCTAACCTGTTCCCCATCTCCTCATGTCTAATCTCAGCAACGTCCTCACATCCCCTCACATCTTATTTCTCCTGCCTCTCCATTGGCTAACATCTAATCTCAGCAATCAGCCCATCCCTCATATCTAATTTCAGCCATATCCTTTATTCCAGTGAATCCCCACCCTGGTCCTGGGGGACCTGCTGCCCTGCAGATGTTAGTGTTTTCCTTGCCCCACCACACCCATGCCCATTAAGAAAGTGATGTTACTTAGCTGAGAAGATAATCAGCTGTTTTGGGAGCAGAGAGAACACATAGATGTGCAGAGCAGGAGTCCTCCAGGACCAGGGGCGGGCCCCACTGCTCCATCCCCTCACATTAAATCCCAGCAATTATCTGTTATCGCTTCATGTCCAATGTCAGTACTGTCTTCTACACTCTCACAATCTAATCTCATGAATCTTATCAATCTCCTCAACTCTAATTGAGGTCCCAAAATATATTAACTCTTATCCCCTATTTACTAATCACTAACTCCCATCATATAACCCGTTTACTAATACTGATACATGTTCAACACCCATCCCCTAACATCTTCTCAATAACACCCATCCCCTAACATCTTCCCAATAACACCCATCCCCTAACATCTTCCCAAAAACACCCATCCCCTAACATCTTCTCAATAACACCCATCCCCTAACATCTTCCCAATAACACCCATCCCCTAACCACTTCCCAATAACACCCATCCCCTAACATCTTCCCAATAACACCCATCCCCTAACCACTTCCCAATAACACCCATCCCCTAACATCTTCCCAATAACACCCATCCCCTAACATCTTCCCAATAACACCCATCCCCTAACATCTTCTCAATAACACCCATCCCCTAACATCTTCTCAATAACACCCATCCCCTAACCACTTCCCAATAACACCCATCCCCTAACATCTTCCCAATAACACCCATCCCCTAACATCTTCCCAATAACACCCATCCCCTAACATCTTCCCAATAACACCCATCCCCTAACATCTTCCCAATAACACCCATCCCCTAACATCTTCCCAATAACACCCATCCCCTAACATCTTCTCAATAACACCCATATCCTAACATCTTCTCAATAACACCCATCCCCTAACATCTTCTCAATAACACCCATCCCCTAACATCTTCCCAATAACACCCATCCCCTAACATCTTCCCAATAACACCCATCCCCTAACATCTTCTCAATAACACCCATCCCCTAACATCTTCTCAATAACACCCATCCCCTAACATCTTCTCAATAACACCCATCCCCTAACATCTTCCCAATAACACCCATCCCCTAACATCTTCCCAATAACACCCATCCCCTAACATCTTCTCAATAACACCCATCCCCTAACATCTTCCCCAAAAAACACCCATCCCCTAACATCTTCTCAATAACACCCATCCCCTAACATCTTCTCAATAACACCCATCCCCTAACATCTTCTCAATAACACCCATCCCCTAACATCTTCTCAATAACACCCATCCCCTAACATCTTCCCAATAACACCCATCCCCTAACATCTTCCCAATAACACCCATCCCCTAACATCTTCTCAATAACACCCATCCCCTAACATCTTCCCAATAACACCCCTCCTCTAACCACTTCCCAATAACACCCATCCCCTAACATCTATCCAATAATCCCTATCTCCTAACGCCTATCACCAACCAATATTTACTGTTTCCTAACATCTATGCCCAACACCTTCTCCCTAACACATACTAAATATGTTCTAAGCCCTATCCCCTAACCTCTTATCCCTAACCCCTATCACCTAACCCCTATTCACTAATCCCCATTTTAACTAATCCAAATTTACTAATACCTATCCTCAACCCTTATTTACTAAGCCCTATCCCCTAACCCCTTATCACCTAAGCCCTATCCCCTAACCCCTTATCCCTAACCCCTAATCACTAACACCTATTCCAAAGTCACACACACTTGACCAAGAATACATCCATATAAATTTTCTTCCTTCTTTAGAGTCAACAAAATCACATATAAACACTCTTACCCTCCAGAGTCAACACACACACACACACACACACTCCGACAAACACACTTTCTTATAAAAACTCTGCTGTGACCGCACACACAGGCATGTACAGGACGGACACATATAAAACTTTACACAGGATATACTGAAATACTAATGCTGGACCAAGAGTAAACAAAAGTTTCCTGGAATCTCAAATATCTCATAACATGGACAAATAAATTACACTTCTGCTCCAATCTCTCTCTCCCTCTCTCTCCCTCTCCCTCCCTCCCTCTCACTCTCTCTCTCTCCCTCTCTCCCTCTCTCTCTTTCTCTCTCTCCCTCTTTCTCTCCCTCTCTCTTTTTCTCTCCCTCCCTCTCTCCCTCTCTCTCCCTCTCCCTCTCTCTCTCTCCCTCTGTCTCCCTCTCCCTCTCTCTCTCTCCCTCTCTCTCTCTCTCTCTCCCTCTCCCTCCCTCCCTCTCACTCTCTCTCTCTCCCTTTCTCCCTCTGTCTCCCTCTCTCTCTCTCTCTCTCTCTCTCTCTCCCTCCCTCTCTCTCTCTCTCCCTCTGTCTCCCTCTCACTCTCTCTCTCTCCCTCTCTCCCTCTCTCTCTCTCTCTCTCTCTCTCCCTCTCCCTCCCTCCCTCTCACTCTCTCTCTCTCCCTCTCTCCCTCTGTCTCCCTCTCTCTCTCTCTCTCTCTCCCTCTCTCTTTTTCTCTCCCTCCCTCTCTCCCTCTCTCTCTTTCTCTCCCTCCCTCCCTCTCACTCTCTCTCTCTCCCTCTCTCCCTCTCTCTCCCTCTCTCTCTCTCTCTCTCTCCAAATTCCTAACCTAATAGCCAACAATCATCTCATCATCTCATTAGAAATTCTGACACACACACACACACACACACACACACACACACACACTCATGTATTAAGTGTCCCTCATCAAGTGTTTGTTTGTTTTTCCCTGAATAGAAAAAAGGTTGTTTTTTATGTTTTAGGTCAGAACCATGAAATCAGTCCTTAGGTGTGTGACTTTGTGTCTCATCCTGGCGATCGCACTCGGCTATGGTTTGTAATCACCTCCACACATTCTCAGACACACACACACACACACACACAGATTTCTAATGGAAGTGGTGTTTTCTCCCCCTACAGACTCTGAGGAAAGTAACGAGTCATATGAAGGTAAACAGGAAAAGTACTTTTGTTGCTCTTTTTTCTCTTTGTAAGTTTTATTTAAACAGTTCTAGCAGAGAGAAACTAACAAAGACCAGGTAGTTCAGTCAAACAATAAATAAATAAATTAGAATGTCGAAGATAATGCTGTCTAAAAATACACTGTCTAACAATGCACATGGCCTAGACTGCAAGGGCGCCCTCTTGTGGTGGACAAGTTAGGAGCTTTGTGAGAAACATTATGCAAAACAAACATGATGGGTTAGTGCACCTCGGATTGGGTAACTTTGTGATGACAATTAATCAGTGACTCATTAACGTCCATTAAAGCATGTGTTTATGATCCAGACAGTTAGAAGTTCTCAAATGTCACAGAAACACTCTGTGTAACTCCATTTCTCTAGGTATTCTCTGGTTATTCTTACTTTTGCTATTTTTGTTTACCTCCAGCTTTAACCTGTTTATCTCTAGCTACAATTTGTTTACCTGCAGCTTTAAACTGTTTAACACCAGCTTAAACTTGTTTAATTAAAGCTTTATTTTTGTTTACTTAAAGCATTTGTTTACTTAAATTTGTTTACTTAAAGCTTTAACTCATTTTGCTTCAGCTCAATGTTGTTTACTTTAAGTTCTGATTTGTAAACCTCCAGCTTTAACTTGTTTATGTTTATCTATAATATGTTTACCTACAGCTTTAATTTGTTTATCTCCAGGTTTAACATGTTTACCTTCGGCTTTAACTTGTTTATCTCCATCTATAACTTATTTACCCTTAGCTTTAACTTGTTTATGTTTATCTATAATATGTTTACATACAGTTTTAATTTGTTTATCTCCAGCTTTAACTTGTTTACCTCCAGCTCAGTTTTGTTTACTTTAAGCTCTAACATGTTTAGCTCCAGTTTTAACCTGTTTACCTCATCTATAATTTGTTTACCTCCGGATTTAATTTGTTTACCTCCAGCTTTAACTTGTTTACCTTCAGTTTTAACTTGTTTGTGCCTGGCTTTAATTTGTTTCCCTACAGTTCTGACTTGTTTATCTCCAGCTCCACTTGTTTATTTCTACCTCTAACTGTTTTACCTTCTAGTGATTTTGCCATGTGCTTTTTGTTATAATACTAAAAAAAAGCTTTAGCTCTAGTTTTAATTGCAACAGAAAACAAACAAAAAAACAAATTAATTTGTCTCGGTTTGACTTTACTACATGCATTCCTTTTTTTTTAATCTGGTAACAATCTGTATTTTAAACTTGAATGTATTGGGTTAATTTCTTTGTGTGTGTGTGTGTGTGTGTGTGTGTGTGTGTGTGTGTGTGTGTGTGTGTGTGTGTGTGTGTGTTTGTAAAACAGTGTTCCTGCCATCTTACAATGCAAACAGATTCATCAACAATCATGGACACAGATACAACAGATACAGACCAAAGTATAGATACAGACACAAACACACACATTTACACAAGTACACACAAACATCTAAATACAAACATGGGCAAAACAATTTTTTATTAGTTTTGTTTTGTTTTTTTGTTTTTTTTTTAACTCAGAATCAAGTCTCCAGCTGAACGTCAGTCTGAGATTTGCGAGGATTACTGGCCCTGTCAAGTGATGGCTCGTCAATATGGCTCCCAGTCTGCCTACCAGAAGTACTTCGGTCCACAGCGCCGCAATGTCGGCCTCCGTTACTGAGCAGACATGCACGTTGTGGTTGTATCGAACCACACTGAATTTCAGCATTGTATTAGTGTAATCAAACTTCACACTACATTCTTTTATAAAAAAAAAAAATTATAACCTTTATTTCTCTTTCTGATGCCTGAGCTGGTTTAAACCTGACTACACTGTGTAACACAACAAAGATCTTATATAACCATAAAGGGCCAGCGGTAGCTCAGTGGTTAAGGCATTGGACTACGGTTTGGAAGATCCCAGGTTCAAACCCCACAACCACCAAGTTGTCCCTGTTGGGCCCTTGAGCAAGGCCCTTAACCCTCAACTGCTCAGATGTGTAATGAGATAAAAATGTAAGTCACTCTGGATAAGAGCGTCTGCCAAATGCCTAAATGTAAACAGTAAAATGGGATCACAAGTAAAAAAGCCTTTAACCTTAAATTGTTTAGGTTGTAAATTTTAATGTTGCAACCAGGAGCCAAATAAAGGTCAGGAAATCATAATGCCTTTATAATCATAATTTACCTTATTTTGCTTTTAACCTGCTACATTAATTTCTGATTTAAATAAAATCATATAAAAAGTTTGTCTAAAAGATCTACATGCTTGTATTGTATATCATTAGATGAAGTGCATGCACAGTTATTAGAAATACTGTATGTTAGAAATCTTTCTAATTACCCTATTATAACCCCTATACAGCCAAATACCCTCCAAACATACAATAAAATCACCCCAGATTTCACTGTAGTCTTGAGGAATAGTTCTCCGGGCTTCCTGAAGGAATTGTTATTTCTCATTTTCAGTCCAGTCCCTATACCTTGTACCTTGATGTAGTAAATTCACAGCATGCAAATGCACCTGTACAGACATTATGATGTCATGACCTTGAAGTAGCATAGATCAAGCTTCACAAGATAAGATACTTAAAAAAAAAAAAAAAAACATCTCCTGGAACCCATCGCCTTGGCAACAAATAAAACAACAGTTAAATATTGACCGGGTTGGATCTACCAGATTAATGCAAATTTAGATTTAACCAATTTAATAAAAACTGAATCCGTTTAAACCAAATTAATTAGCATACATGAGATAAAACCAATTTAAATAAACTGTACCAGATATATTGAAATAAATAAGAATGAATCAGTTTAAACAAACTTAAGTTAAACAATTTATTTTATTAACAATTTTTAATGAAACTAAATCAATATAATCCAATTTAGATTAGAATCGTTGTTTGTGTAAACATGTATTTTACTAAAATCTGTCTTGATTTGATTTTTATATATTCATTCTACTTTCTCTCTCTCTCTCTCTCTTATTCTCACACATCACCTCACACATTTTACTTTCACACAAAAATAATAAAATGATATGTTGATCATAAAAGTCTTTGCTTGTGATTTGAATCATGGTGTCCTTAAGGCTCAGGCTGGGTTGCCAGGTAACCAGTAAAATCCCTAGTGATTAGTGAACACTTTCAGAGTTGATTTGGGTTTAATGGATTAATATAAACACTGCTGGGTGTTACTTAAACACTGGCAAAATTTATCAAAACTGGTGTTTGTTGGGTGTTTAAATAATCAATTTGTTGAAGGAACGAACAAATTAAGTACCATGTGCTACAGTTACAGTTTAATACGTTTAATTGTTCCACTTACATGAAATTTCAAAGTCTCGGTGTAGTAGTGCTGTTTTAGCAGCTGAAGTGAAGTGTTTAGATGTAGTTGGTTTATTGGAATTTGAATCACTGGCACTGACTAAAGAACAGATTTCACTTCAATTTATCATCAGAAGAGTGAAACTTACAACCTTAAATATAATCAATAATCTGCTGAAACGGCTTATTTTTTTGTACTCAATTTAAAAAAAATAAACTTAAACTGGATAATATAAAAGATTCAGATAAAAAAAAAAGATTTTAAATTACACATTTTAGTTGCTATTAATTAATTAAAGCTTCTTTCACCAAGGAACTACATGAGGAATATAATGGGGATATGAACTAACTAACAACAGCTTTGTTCTGAATCGAATAATAGCTACGTGATAATAACAAACTGACAGGCTAGCTGTGAATACAAAATAAAAAACGTTTCAGTAAGTCAGAGGGATTACAGTGATGGGTAATTTAACATTTCATATTTTGTGTATTTAAATTTTACAATTTTAAATAATCCATAATGTAATGAAACTCAGTGCTGGAAAACCAAATGAGCTTAAATCTAATAAACCATTACTGTACTACATATTAGTAGGTAATAGTAATTAAAGGCTATAGTGACATATTAGTAAGGTTGGCACTTTTTTCTTTAAGTAAAAAAGGAAAAAGAAAAACCTTGACAAAACAAAATGAGTGGTTGTCAGTGCAGCCAGTTCATGATTGCTTTTATGACAGCCATGTAATATAGATACTATATAAGCTGTAAATAAAACTCAGCAAAATGTTAAAAAAGAGCCAGTTATATAGCTCAACACAACTAATACAACAAGTGATTTCTCCAGATTTAACACAAAATGATATTTAATAATATTATATAATAATCATATTATAAGTATTACAAAATCAGAATTTTTAACCCCTTGATGGGAAACATCTTTAGTACATCTTCAGCCACCTTTAGCTATTATGGCCTGCTGCAAACCTGGTGTTTTCTGGTGGATCTCAGCTCATCCCTCATGGGCACTGTATATACAGTGGAACCTTGGATTGCGAGTAACTTGGTTTGCCAGCATTCCACGAGCCGAGAAAAAAATTGCAATAAATCTTGACTTGATAAACGAGCGTGCCTTGATTTACGTCTTCCCTGCTGGGTCTTAGTGCGTGTCTCTCACTGGTATAATCAACATCCGTGCATGTGTACTGTTTACTATAACATTGTGACCATGTGTGTGTGTGCGCATAAAACATATTTTATTGCGTGTGGGTGCTGTTCATTATCACACGCGTGTGTGAGCAAAAAGTGTCATTAGAGAGGTTAAAGATCCATTCTCTCTCTTCCTGTCAGCTTGCACTGATTTCATTAGTGTGTGTGTGCCGGCGTCATTGGACAGGCTTTGGTTTGTAATCACCTCCACACATTCTTAGACACACACACACACACTCTTACGGAAACACTGCTCTGATCTTGCGATTCTTTACAAAGGTAAAGTGCAGGTTATTTTGTTCTATTTTAACTTTATATTATGTATTAATATAATGTATTTAATTTTTTTTTTTGGGGGGGGGTTGTGGAACAAATCATCTGATTTATATTATTCCTTATGGGGAAAATTTGCTTTGATATATAAGTGTTTGATATACAGTACAAGCATGCTTCCAGAACAAATAATGCTTGCAATCCATGGTTTTCACTGTATATATATATATATATATATATATATATATATATATATATATATATATATATACTGTAAAAAATGTCCGTAAATTTAACGGTAAAATACTGTATAAATGCTACAGAATAAAACCGTATTCCACAAAACATGCGATAACCAGAAAAAATTTACAGTGAAAAAACCGTAATTAATTTTACAGAGTAAGACCTTACATGTAACAGTTAAAAAATATGAAAATACGGTTAATTGCAGTAAAATCAACAATATACTGTATTATCCCTTACAGAAAATACATGAATTTTACATGTTTTTACATGTGCAAAAATGTTTTTTTGGAACATTTTTGTGTGAAACCCATGGGATCACATGTAAAAACCATGAGATAAAAATTATGTTATTAGTTTGTTAAAAATTAAACCTGCTTGTGTTGATTTCAGTCAATGCTCTCTAAAAAACATCCTGGAGAAAAGCGTTTCAACATATTTTTGCCTCGAATTTTTTGTAAATTAGAAATTAGAAAAGAATTTAGTTGAAGAATACTTAGTTGTTATCATAAAATATTGTATTGTAGTGTTTTAAAAAACAGTAAACACAAAAATTTACAAGGCAGGTTGTGAACTTTACATAATATAATTACTTTCATATACTCAAAATAATCGTATTTGTTGACGTAAAGTGTTTTTTTTTTTTTTCGATTTAGGGTAAAGTAATTTTGTAATTACGGTCAACTTGATCGTACAAATTCTTAATACGTTGTCTAATCACAAACCATTCATGTTAAGTTAACATTTCATACAGTACAGCAGGGGGCAGTAGCGAGACCCCAGCTGTCATGAACCGCTAATGAAACAGAAGAGCGAGACAATTCAAACTACACCTGCGCTGGAGTTAATTGACTCGATTGAGGAGGTCAACACACGAAAAGGTGAGATATTAGATTTTTTTTTTCCGCCAGTACATATTTTTATATGGTATAATATATATGGTATTTATCTTTGACCTGCTTCTGTAGTTTTAGAGAGTGCTAGTGTTTTAGACTGAAGTTAGCTAACGGATTTAGCCACGTGTCACAGGTCCACTGCATATATTTCCATTATTTGGCAAAAAGTATATAATTATATTGTGGCGTGGGCGGGGCGGCGGCTGACGACCAGCATGCCTTGCGGGGATGTCGGTGTGTGTTCACCATGTTGGGGAAAGGTGTTTGGGTTGGTGGCTTCGGCCCTGTTTGTGTGAGGGGTGTGTGACGTGTGAAATGTGCTCCAGTTCAAGCTAGTGGTGAATTGGATGTAGGCTCCTGAGTGAAGGTGCTGCTCATGCCGTATCTGCTGTGTGCTTAATAAAGTACTCCCAGCCATTGCATTGGGTAGCAAATAAGCTCACTCGTCTCTCCAGCATTCTTCCCGGCGTAAAAACGCTACAATATATAGTAATAATTATGTTATCTTAACTTATATCTGTGGTTTGAACAAAACAACATTGTAATAAGATGCTTGATAAAAGGGCTGGTGGTATAATTACCAAATTTTAAGATACCATGAATTAAACATTGGCCTGTTTTTACATGTTTTTTTTTATTTTTTTTTTTATACAAATGCTAAAATAATGGTGTACAATATGAAAATGGTATATTTTGAAAATGGTATATTGTACTTGAGAAAGGAATGTGAGAAATCAGTGTGGACCAAATGTTAGTGATTTAAAGACTAGAAAAACAACTACTGGAAAAAAATGCAATGCAAACACGCTCTTTGGAATTCTGTATTAGTCTAGTGATTTCATTTTTGCTTTTTTGTGTATTAATAGGATACAGATGGCTGTGCTGCAGAGAGGATCTTGAACATGTTGTATTTGGCATCTACAGCATCAATGTTGCAGGTGATGCCACTACCTCTCCAGCTGATGTTGGAATTGTTATTGAGGGTGTTAAAGTGCTTCATGACTTGGGAGACATCGCTACTGCATGTACGGTCTTGATGTCTCCAGTTATCCTCAGGAACTGAAAACATTCTCTGAGGTACTGCAGAAGATCTTCCTCCAGCTGGATGCCATCAGACTTTCACCAAAAGTACAGATGCTTAAAAACAAACTTTAAGTATAAACCAACATCAAGCACCTGAGTTGAGTTTCCAATGAAGGCCTTTTTTTGCACTTTTTTGAAAATGTTTGGATGTTTTGTTTTGGATGCAACATATTTGGGCTTTGTTTGTATTTGATAGAAAAAATAGGGGTAAATGATCTTAATTTTGTTAATATCGTAAATTAACAAATGTTTAGTTGGTATTATTGACCTTAAGGACAGGGTTGTGCATTTTCCTTAAAAATAAAAAAAATATATATTTTTTTTAAAGATTTATACAGTGAGAACCTTTTTTGTTTTCTATTTTTTTGTGGGTGACATGATTTTTTTCTTATGTAAAACATGTCCAGAATACTGTTTTAATGTTTTTTTTTTTTTTTGTCAAACACGCACATTTCCCCCCCCCCCCCCTTCTTTAAATGTGTTAAAGTTGGGGGAAAAAACGTTAGAATATGTTGCATTTTGTGTGCAGTATGTCTTTTGTATTGTTGGACCATAATATCCTCAATTTCTTAATCGCACGTTGTGAACATATTTGCATGGCTTGTCATGTCAAAATACATGCCCACTGCAGACATCTCGAAAAGGTTTAGGATAAGAGATGATCGCCTTTACAATATACTAGAAAGACACCTGCTTAACTCTGATTTCACAATAATATTAAGCGAGTATATATCAAACTCAAGTGTCTTTTTTTATCATAAACCCCTTTGATGGATCTGCAGACATGTATTTTCACAAAAAAAGACAATTTATGATTTAATTTAGGTTTGTATAAAAGTATTAGTTTCTTAAAGGTAAAATTTCAATTTTTAGCAATGTAACTTCTATCTTTTCTTGCTCCCAGCTTATGTGATAAAATAGTGCTTTGACAGAATTGCTGAATGAATTTACTTATGTTCAGTTTATTTATATTAAAAATAAAAAGTTTTTTCCTCAGTTTAAATGGTTTTCTGTCTGCTTTGTGAAATAATTATAGGTTTTAACCGTATATATTACAACATGAACCTTTAAATTAGACAGTTCTGAACTGTAAAAAAAGATGTTCATGAACCGTAAATATTACAGTGTAAACCCTGGAGTTTGACGGGTATAAACTGTTTTTTAGCAACATAAGTATGTTAATTAGACAGTTATAAACTGTAAAAAAAAAAAAAAAAAAAATCCGTAAAATATACAGTACAGTGATTGCAATCCCGTAAAACTAATAACGTTGCTACCGTATTTTTGACGGTAAAGTTCTGGTAACCACAGCTGCCAGTTTTTTACCGTAAAATTTTCGTTTTTTTTTTTTACAGTGTATATATATATATATATATATTATCCATCGCCCAGCAGTACATCACCCAGCAGGGCCTCTGTGTCTATGTTGTCATGTCTGGCACCAGTATGTTGCTGGCGGATCCTAAGTGTGCTGTGGTTTACAGGGTGGGGCGTGTGTGGATCAGACTGGTTAGTCCAGCACATCCCATGGGTGCTCAACCGAACTGGGACCTGGGGAGTTCAGGGGCCGGGTCAGTGGGTTCATTGGGTGCTCTAATGACTTTATCCTTGTCAGTATTGACTTTTTTTCATCAATTTGTGCTGCATTCGCTTTTCTGTGGAATCGGACCAGA